>NC_086238.1:17397500-17502500 GCF_036321145.2 Pelmatolapia mariae | reverse complement strand
TTCTACATATTTATTGCTAGATACTTCAACTCCCTCCTTCACTACCTTTTGAACTAAATAAAGAAAGACACCTATTCCAATGATCTGCTAGTGCTGTAAGTTGCTTTGACAATTATGTATTTTTAGAGAGCCTAATAAATATTCATAACCAGAAGTTGAACCTCAGTGCTGATGATGCAATCATGTAAATTGCTCCCCGTATCATGAATATATATATCAAATATATGGCTCATTCATAGGAACTGATAGAAGAATTTACTGGAAATGATCTTTAAAAATGTTTTACATGAGCAACAAGTGTCCATAAAACTCTTTAGGTTAATTTTGTGCTTGCAGTCTTTGTTTTGCAACCAGCTACTCTTTATTATTAATATTGTTGAGTGAAACACACACTATTTCATGCACCAACAAGACAGCAATACGAGAGCAAAATTAAATACTCTTTTTTTTTTTTATATATATATATTTGAACACATTAACCGATTTTTATTTTTTCTTAATGACACTTATTTCAGAAGCATATTTTGCAGATTTTCTTTTTTAAATTTTTTTTTTTTTTACCTGTCTTCAACTTCATTATGCAAATACACCATATAAATGACAGGTGCATCCCAGAATAACAAACATGTCTAATTCAGAATAATTTCCTGAGCCGGGTGACAAATTCTGTCTTCCTCCTGCACTATGCATAGACGTGGAGCATCGGCATGCATACAAAGTAGGGTGGAGATTTAGCTTGGCTTGCTGTAGCGTAGCTCCCCATCTCCCTCCATGTCTTTCTCTCCAGCCCCAGCTCTCCCTGACATAAAAGGGCATGTCCTCTGAGGTTCATGCCTGCCCCTCTGTGTCTGTTGGGGCTACGTCCCAGAGAGACACAGACATGAAACCAAGCACAAAGGAAAAAAAATGCTGTGTGTTTTTATGGAAATGGTCACACACATTTCTGTGAATATCCAAGCGGGTATACTTATAAAATTTCACAAGAAAGAAAATAAGGCTGCACTGCTTAGGGTCGTGGCAGACTAGTAATTATAAGTAATAACTTGGTAGCCAAAGCAAAAGCCTAGCTTGTTACCCATTACCCCACTTGGCCTTCCCTTGACTTCAGCTGCCAGAGCTATAGAGAAATCACAAGCCTAAACTGAATTATTGATATAAAAACTCGCCAGGGAAAGTTCTGAGCTGGCAATCTGCAGCCTTTTATTGATAAGTTTGTGCACACGTCTTGTGCCAAGTTCTGAATCAGTGCTGCGAGCCAAACCGATGCTCACACACTAACACTGTAGCTTCACACTCATCTCTCTCTCTGCTCAGTTTTTGCTCTGAGGCCTCCAAAGTGTTGTAAGAATAATGCTCTAATGATAATGATAAGGTAATGTACTGTAAAAAAAGAAGAAGAAAAAGAAGAAAATAATAAAATAAAATTACAAACCGAGTGCAGGCAGTGGTTTAATGAGGGGATTTACATCAGACATTTGGAAGTTTCTGGATGGTTTACAAAGAGCACGCAGCAGATGGTGAATGAAATAAGATTTCTTACAAATAAAACTACAAAGTGGTGAATGGCGTGCTGAGGCAATTTGTTTGCCTCATAGTTGCATTTAAAGAACGCAAACAATAAAACTGCTGCTGATTACTTAATTACAGAAAACCCATTTTGCAGCTTGAAATGAATGCGAAACTATTTTAAATTGCATTAGATTACATAAACAATGCATGATGTATAAACGGACAAATAAATAGGAAGCGGCTTGTACGGCGTTATAAGCCGTGCTGATCTGGTGAATGAGATACTGCTGCATCTGTGGTGCTGAACACATTTCTTCTTGGGTGCTTTTGTTATTTCATATGCCTGTTTGTGCAGTCCGTGTTTGATTTATTCTTTTTAATGAAACAAATCTGTTGCACAATGGACTCAGCCATTATGGAGAAAAACACATGACGTAAAAGGCCCGAAGCGCTTTTAGCAATGACACGATATTTTAAAATTAGAGGTTTATAATGATGTTGTAGATTATTTTGAAGTTTCATACATTTTACTGTCATCTCCATGCTCGGATCAGTCGTGCTTTTGTTTAAAAATGCGTCTGTGTCATCTTTGTGGGCTGAATTCCTCCTGAATGTGACTCAAACTACATTTAAAAATGGAGCTCATAACTCCTGAAAACAAAGCAACCCCTCAGCTGCCTGCAGACAGCTAGTCAAAACTCTCTTACTTCTAATCCTCCAAAGAGAGTGACAGATGGTAGGATTGTGTAAACCCGTACTACAAAGAGGCTAGACGGTGTATGACATGGAGATTTGTTCACATTAAAGCTATTAAACAGTATGTGTGTTTCCGGTAGGTTCATTTCTTAGAGCAAATGCAACCACAATTCTTAGGTGGGATCAAGTTTTGCAGAAATCCTCCACAATGCAACCTCTGACAGGCTCCTTGTCTTCTGTTGCATACGTCAGCGTGCGCCAATACTGACGTCAGTGCTGGAGCACTATGCAGCACCGTCTGCAAAGACAAGCTGAAGGCACAAGTCTCTCAGGTTCATCTCTACAAGCATCAAGTTGAGACGTTCTGCAGGAAATTGGAAAAAGTACCTGCGTTGTCTTTGTTTTTTTGACTCCCTATTATCCCTATTCCATTAGAGACAGGCTCAGTTTGTTACTTATGAACCGTAATTGGTTTTACTGGTTGGGAGAATGTGTTGATGACGCATGAGCAGTGATCAGTCCATGGACCATAACCGGAGCTTAACCAGAAGCAGCACAGGTCTGTCCAATAAAAAAAACAAGCTACAAATTTTGCTTTCAGATTTAATATTCTGTAAAGAAACTTTGGATTTCTATATACTGCGAGAATACACGAGAGAATAAGAATAAAATATGAATCAAGTAAACATATTTTTTGCAAGAAAAGCCTATTTCATTAGTAAATCATTGCATGAGCCATATATGTCTTTTGGGACATATATATAAGCAATTTCTGCTGGAGTGGGGAATCCTTATGATTCCTCCCATACGAGTAAATAAGAATGCAAAGTTCTCCTGAAGTCTGCACACTACCTCAGCTTTTCTGTGAGATTTCCTTTCAACACAAAAGTTTTACACATGGCTTTGACTGACAGAATGTGAGGATGAGACAACATAATGGCTATATTTGAGAAATACAGGGAAACAGGCACCATGGGAAATGGGGAAAAAAGTATGAAATTCAGAGAGCAACAGAGGGCAGCAAGAGCAGGGAGAAATTGTGAGATGTATTTGACCTGAGCACTGAGAGATTGAAGAAATCATATGCTGCTGCTCAACTTTGGGACCGCTGTGAGCTTTAGAGATTCATCAAATGCTCTGCCATGCTTTTGGCTTCAGCAGAAATTGATGCCGTCTCAAACTTTCATTTCCAACCTTCTCAGATATAATTTGCTTTCCTAAGAAGAAAATAAATGTATGGGTGCCCAAGCACTGCTCAGTTTATGTTGCAATAGAGAGCTTTTCAACTTGCCAACCTTGATTTCTAGTATTTGATTAATGGGCAGGAATTTTGTCTTTTTTGGTTGTTATTTACTGATATACCTCGCCTCTTGCCCGATGTAAGCTAAGGCTCCTGACATCCTGGATGAAAAAAAAAAGAAGAAATCTTTGCGATCTAGTATGAATGTCACTTTTTGAGCCCTCTCAAGTCTCAGAGCTCTCTTCATTGAGTTAATGGCTGTCCAAGGCTCACTCTTGTCTTACTTTTTTATTTTTTTTTCCTCCTTCTGCACCTTTTGTGACAAAAACCTTTTTTTCTTTCACCAGGTGAGGTCTCTGCAGCTGCTCCTCTTCCACTTTCTTCCAACAGCTTGTCTATTGCCACATTAAGATCACGCTGATAATAAAATTGATCTGTGCAAAGAAAGGAGTATACATCCTGTTTACACTGTCATTTGTCTTCTGCTGCTGCTTTTCCCTATTTTCGAGAACAGCCTTAACTGCCAAAGGTTTCACTGAGCGGCATACGGCAACACAGTTAAACCGTGTGGGTGGGTGGAGGTTCTAGACCCCATCTAGGAAATCATTGGGTGAGAGGGAGAGTACGCCCTAGACTGGCAGCCATTCACATGACAGGGTTAGCACAGAGAGATGGACATCTTCACATTCACACCTACAGCCAATTTAGAATTGCTGGTTAACCTGACATGCTGGAGTACTAAAATAGAAATTCACACAGTCACGGGCTGAAAATGCAAACTCCACACAAACACTGCAGCTCTGTGCCGCCCAGTTAATAGATGGTGAAATTGGTACTCATATACCGCTTTTCAGCTTTGTCTGAGCACTCAAAGCTACAAACCACACACACATACAAACAAAACCTACTCACAAATCTGCATGTAAACCCTGCAGAAGGATGTTTCATGTACAAATCACTGATTCATCCATATTTTATACCTGAATCTGTTTGTACTTTACAATCAAATTTAGAAGTCCCTCCGACCGTGAATGCAAAACAACCGTGAAGGTCTGGCTGTCTGAGAACATTTTTACACACATTTATAAAATGAATAGTCCTACTACCTCAGCTACCACCAATAATGTCATCTGTAGCAGTATTAGTGTTTTTCTTTTACTTTGGGTCATTATTTACAGCTTTCTAAAACACACCAAAAAACCTTGGTTTGTTAAATGAAAACCTGAAGGCGTTAACCTTTAAAATCAAACAAAATTAAACATATTATTAATATTATTATTAGTAGTATCAGAAGTAGAGATTAATGAGTTCAGCCCTTGCTACATATGTTACTTACATTCTAGTTTCTCTTTTCTGGCTGACATATCTGCCTGTTTTCAACTTAATCTTACAGGCTGTTCAGTTCAGTTCATTTTTATTTCAAACATATACATTCACCAACATTTCATAAAATCATTCCATGCAGTTGTTTGAAAAGGAGTAGGCTGAAGTATATACTTATTTAGCCCTACCCCCTCAGGTTTACATCCTCATCATCTAAATTTGAACAACAAAACGTTTACAATGCCTTCAACTTAGAACATAATAACATCACAAAAAAATAAAATAAAAAAAAATTGTCATGTTCAACAAGAAAATCAAGAAAATAAACATCAGTTTGACTGCTGTCTTGGGTTAATTGCATTTTCTTCATTCTTATACTTATTTAAAATTTCTTTTTTGAGTTTTATTTTAAACTGGTTTATATCACTACTGACCTTTACTTCTTCTTTTAACTCATTCCAAAATTTAACTCCCGCTATTGAAATAGACATCCTTTTCAATGTTGTTCTTACTTTTTGTAATTTTAAATTCCACTTCCCTCTAAAATTATACCTCCCTTCTCTTTCTAAGAACCATTTACTTATTTCGATTGGGAGCATCCCTTTCCTTGCCTTATATATTATTTGCACTGTTTTAAACTTCACCAGATCCTGGAATTTTATAGCTTGCGTCTTAATAAAGAGCGGGTTTGTGTGAGCCCTATACCCCTCCTGATTTATTAGTCTAATAGCCCTTTTCTGCATTACGATTATAGTCTGAATATTACTTTTATATGTATTTCCCCAAACCTCTACACAATAACTCATGTATGGTAATAGTAAAGCACAATATAACATATACAATGTTTTCCTATCCAAAAATTGTTTTACTTTCCCCAAGACAGCAATGCCCCGTGCTAACTTTCCCCTCACATAAGTGATGTGTGATTTCCAACAGGCCTTATGATCAATGATCACACCAAGAAATTTTATGGTATTAACCCTTTCTAGATATACATTATCAACACAAATTTCAATATTAATGTTTTTCTTATAGTTTCCAAATAACATAAATTTTGTTTTATTTAAATTTAAGGACAATTTGTTTCTATCAAACCACTTCTTTAACATCTTTAACTCCTGTGTGATCACCTCCAAAACCTGTTGAAATTCCACACCTGAACAAAGTATATTGGTATCATCTGCAAAAATTACAAACTTTAGTATCTTCGATACTTTACAAATATCATTTATATACATAATAAACATTTTTGGTCCCAATACTGATCCTTGAGGTACTCCACATTCAATATCCATCAGTTTAGATTTAAACTCATTTATTTGTACATATTGCTGTCGATTCATCACATAGCTTTTTATCCAATCTAATACCACACCCCTAAACCCATATTTTTCCAGTTTGATTATTAGAATTTTGTGGTCAACAGTATCAAATGCTTTTTTTAGATCTAGAAAGACTCCAAGTGCATACTTCTTCTTATCCATACATTCAGTTATTTCTTCCATTAAATCCATCAGTGCCAAAGCTGTTGATCTGTTATTTCTAAACCCATACTGGCAATTTGCCAACAATTCATGTTTATCCACAAAGTTATCAAATCTCTTTAGAAATAGTTTTTCCAGTATCTTAGAAAACTGAGAGAGTACCGACACTGGTCTATAATTTGTAAAACAATGCTTTTCACCTGATTTATAAATGGGAATAATTTTTGCAACTTTCATTTTTTGTGGAAAAACCCCTTCCTGGAAAGACAAATTAAAAATATATTGTAGCTGTTAGTCTTTTCTCATATCAACTTAAATGTACAAAAGCCTTTTCTTTTCTTTCCTTTCTTTTCTTTTCTTTTAACTTAATCACAATAACAAAAAAACAAATGAAAGAAAGAGACTCCTTATAATAATTGGTGGTTTTGGAACGTTGGATCTTCTCTGGCTTCCTTCTCAGACACTAAGTTTCCTCAGTCTGACTCTCACCTTCTCTTTGTGGTTTAGGCTTGTTTTTGTCACTGTTCTTTTCACTTCATTTTAAAGGTAAACTTTCCATATATGCATAAATGGGGGTTTAGTGTTATGCAGATAGTTTGCAGATTGCATGGAGCGAGCACAAGCCTGTGGGTTTGGAATGAGTCTAATTAACATGCACACAACACTAACAGCACGGTTGACCAGTGCAAACGTGTCATAAATCCGACCATAATTTTAGATGTAGCCTCATTTTTGGCTCGGGGTAAGAACGTTTCCAAGCACAAATTTGTGAACGAGGTCCATTTATACAGCACTTTCTATCCAGCACATATTCACTCTCCAGTGGACGCTTGGAGTTCAGTATCTAGCCCGAGGATACTTCAAGTGGACTGGAGAAGCAGAGGATCAAGCCACCAACGTTCCAATTAGTACATGACCCGCTCCAACTCTTGAGCCACAGCTGCATTAGGAAAGAAAAGAAATCTCTCTTTAAACTCACATTGTATATATGTCTCAAATAAAAAGCACTCTTGTATTTCAGAAGTCACAAACTGTTCATTTTTAAATAAGGCTTTTACAGTAATACATTTGCAGAAACATGTTGTGGAATATGCAAAGCTGGAACATTAAGATTTTTACTAATTCACACATTATTTCATCACACCAGAGAATAAGTAAGCAAGACTGAGGGCATCAGAAAAAGAGTAAGGGTAACCATCCCACTCGGTGGGAGAAAGAAAAGATGACACGTCTAGGGAGAGCAGTGAGATGTAAGGAATATGTCATGTCTGCAGATGGACAGGCAGAGATGGAGATGAGGCTGGGGAGACAGGTGGCATTATGAACTATTCATACTGTCAGGAAAATATTTGATGTCATGGTCAGTTACACCTGACTAATGTAAACTTTCCACTGAGGTATGCAGCCTCAGGGCCATTTGTACTTATAGCCAGAGTGTACTCTCTTAGGGTACTTACAAGGGTTTTTTTGTGTAATGTTAGCGAGGTAGGCAATCTACCGTTCAGTTGGAATTTTACTTGCTAAAAATATTAAACCAAGGCCAACAGGAGTCAACGGTATGTGTTTAAAAATGTTTACAAATGGTAAGAAATGTGGTTTTTTCATAGAACACAGCACCAGTAAGGCCAGCTATAACATTATGCAGGCAACTGCTGTAACAGGAATAACCCCTTCAAAACAGCACAAACGTATTGAGAAATTGCATGCATGAATAATAATTAGCTATCATTAGTCAGTACTGTGTATTTCATTACACAAAAAGTGAAGCGAATTCAAATTTCAGTTGGAGTGTAATGGCAGGGATAGACTAAATCATTGCATTGCCAATGCAATGTTCTCCTAGAAGGAAAAAGTCAAAGGAAATCTTAGACTGATGATGCGATACATCATTTGGTTCCCAGACAAGAAGAGAAGGAATGAGAAAACAGTGTATTCTACAGTGTTGTAAACAGCCTCGCTATCATTTCAAAGCAGACTGTTGAGATGAACTCATTAGAGGGCAAAAATAGAACATCTTAAATGTTAATTGATGTTGCAACAAAGGTTTCTTCTACTGCTCACACGGACAGCAGACACACGAACGGGATTAAACCACTGTAACCATGGCAATGCACATTACCTGACAAGGTTAGTTGTGTTTGACAGGGCGGTGGGTGTTGCATTATGCAGACCAGAGGTTTCAACATTCTGCTGACGGTTGTGTTGAGGGGAGTGACAGTGAAGGGCCGTGGTTGCCCTGATGTCTTAATATGGGACTCCTATCTGCTATACCGGCTTATTTCCAGCACAGATTTGTAAATGCTGATACACGCTGTAAATTGCAAACGCTGCAGGACATAAAGCGAAACACAGATGTGTGATTGTCGGTTCGTTTTAATGACCTGGCGTTACATTCGCAACTGTACGTGGTAACAAGCGGTACCGAGACTCCTAAAACTATTTTGCTCTGGTAACGATAAGGCCAATGACGCCAATGAGTAAAACACAAATTGACTCAGTTTCAAATTGGAGTTCAATAGCAGCAGCAGAATGAAAAATCATTGTGATTGGATTCGGAAGATTTGGTACGTTTATGTAACCCCAACACTCTGCTGCTTTCAATTTATCAAGCTGGAACATGACCCAGATGAGCATCTCTCTCTCATTTTCCCTGCTTCTCACTGAAGTCTGTGGACTGCTTTGAAAGTGTTCTGGTGACGGACGTTCATATTTATGCTTTAATGGGGCTCTAAAGGAGTTGGAGGGGAAGATGATTAATTGATGTTTTGTGTAATAAAAATGGACAATTAACTTGTTTTAATGGGTTTGTCAAAGGCAGTGGGGGAATAAAAACAACTAGCCTAAAGTGTCATTTGGGTTGCAGAGAGTTTCTTTAGTGCTTCCACTAAATTAAAGACAATTTTGGGGGCTTTTTGATAGAATTGTACTGACTTCCTACAAAGCTTTGCTTGCTTTATTCAACTTGCTGATAAGCTGTTAAACAGAATGTGGGTGCAATGCTCTTTGTTATAAGTGCTAAAGAATTTTTAGCGTCAGTATTACCATTACGTCTAATTAAAGGAGACTTTTTTTCTGTGTTTAAATAGGAATCATTTTTGCTGCCAACCATAATGATGGTTTAATTAACATATTAAAGTTTTATTTTCTTCTTACTAGACTTTTGGAAATCATGCCTCAAAAATACTGAATATTGTAATCTGTTTGGTAAATAAACCCAGCATGATGATTTCCTTTTATTTTAGCTATCCAAACAAAGACTGCATTTCAAAATAGGATCCGATATGTCCATGTTCCAGGCTGCATGTGCTGTCTAAATCCACACCACACATGCAATCTTGTAAACACACAAGGCCGCAGCCAGCAATATTGTAGACCGTGACTTATGGCTGTACAATAAACCATCTTTTAAAAAGAGGAATTTCAAGCAGACAGGCAGGGGATGTATGATAGATTAGTTGTGTCAGGTTTTATATCAGGCATTTAAGTTGTCACCCTCCACAGCAAACAGCCTCGAAGGCAGACAAACCTCAGCAGATTTCAACACAGTAAGCACTCTTCTTCTTCTGCAATAAAGCTGGTGAATATGATTGTGAGATTATAGATGTATGACAAAAAGAAAAATCTCCTGAATGGACTGCAGACTGTACGCGACACATCGTCGGCTTCTACAGATAATATGTCGATGTACTCCTATGCGCACTTGTCCTTTTCCCGTTAGATACTCATCAATATCAGCTGTTCTTTACAAACCCCTTTCTTTTTTTTCTTTGCATTTGAGACCTTCCCTCCAACCGCCCACCCAGCTGCATTTCCTGCCACTCTAATGGTATTTTCTCATATCAACCAGCTTATCAAATCCAAATTTTGGTGATGGATAAATCTGCCTGAGCTGATGGGCTGGAGTGCTGCCTGCTGCTATCAATCAGTGTGTTGCCAAGTGATTGTGTCCTGCTGGGATGTATGACATTATGAGGTCCATTTGGAGGACCAGCTGAGTTAGAATGGCTCCAATCGCTCAAAGTCAATTTTGGGCATTGGTCACCTTTTCGCAATCGATGGGATCCTGTAAGGTGCACAAGCTGTGAGGTCTCCAGCCATTTCTGCTCCTTATCCCCAGAAAGAAGCTGTCCACTTACCCCAGGTGTTTCAGCACCTCTGCACATGGATGTGCTTCTGAATGACTATTGAGGAAAAGTAATCTAAAATTAAGGGGGGCTCAGCATGATACTGAGCACATATTCCGATCAGGCTCTTGTACTGTAAGTGCATGATAGGAACTATTTTTGCAAACTGCAAAGAAAAGGTTTACATCTGCACAATGAGCAGGGGCCCTGGGGACAAATTCACAGGGGGTTCTTCCAAACAGCATTTACTATTCACTATTATCTTGTAATCTGACACCAATAAAAAAAAAAAAAAGAAAACATGCACACTCGAATCAAATTGAACAGTTGGATACAAAATGCTCTGCTAGCTAAGGAACTAATATTAAACATCAAAGTTAACACTAGAAATTATGTAACACTAGCGGAAATGATGTTATTAAAATGTATCTTTGGCAGCAGGTCCTTATTAAACATATTTAATTTCACCACTGTCTTTGTCCTCTCTTTGTGGGCATTCGGGTTGTTTAAGCAGAATCGTACACACCTTTTTCATCAGGAGTGACTAGAGTGAGTTGGGTCCTCCTTAAAGAAGGTCATGTCTCTCTGACGTTGACATCATCACTGCCGTAGTTTAAGATCTGTTGGCCAGCCGAGCAGTCGTCTTGCCTTGCCGGGTGGCAAGCAGTGCGTTTGGCCATGAACATGAGAAACTATTTTAATAAAGTGAAGAAAGTGTCATCTTCATTTATTGAACATATTTAAAGCCACAGCAACAACACTTTTGGTTACAACAAAATACAAGCTGTTATTCAAAAGCAAACCTGAGGGGGGAAAAAAAGTTCACAAGTTTTAAATGAATTCATTCAAGCGAGTCACTTCAGAAAGATGCACCTTCACAAGCCTCTAGTGTGTTTCAGAAATCTAATCATCGCATGAGGAAGCCTTTCTTTGTGAGGCGAAAATATCAGCCTTGAACTGTTAATAATTACATTATTTTTTCTCAGCCATGTGAACAATAAATAAATAAATAAATCAAAAATACAGGCACCTGATGAGAATAGCCAGTAGCTATTTAGACATCATAAATTATGGATACAGAAAGTGAAATATACAAACTGAACCTTATGGCAAAGCTTGTAGCTGACATTCAATTACACCCTGCACCACTTACACTGGCATCAAAGCTACTAAGACTTCATTTAGGTAATTATTGCTCCCATTTACCCTTTGAGTACATAAATGTGGATGGATTTTTAAGAATAAATTCTGTTTTGGATTAATTATTCAAGATTGTGCTGTGTCATGTCATGATTTTTTCCCCCCTGCAATCACATTGTTGGTAAAGTAGCACCCTGGGAAGCTGATGTTAATCACCCAATTTATTTATGCTCTACTTTCAAAAACATTCCTGCAAGACAGTCAGAACAAGGTCTAATCCAAGATGATAAAGAAAGCTTAATGACTTATTATTTCTGTTCATACACTCTGCACTGATATTTAAATTAGCACGCACTGGAAGTCCCATTAACCGATTAAATGCAAGGGATGCCGACAAGTAGAAGAGACACGAGGTGACAGTTTAGGCCTTGATCATGTTTCATGAAATCTATGACTAATTGAATGAAATTAAATATTGAAGCTCATAGACTAATATGCTTAACAACTTTAATAATTACGTCATGGTCCGTTGCAGGTCTGGGTTTCTCTCCCTCTGCTCTCACTCTCCAATCGGATCCTCGCTCTGCTCTCAGGTGGAGTTTTTGAAGGCCCGCCCCTCTGACAATTTCCCACACTTCCGCCTACACACATGTTTTCCCATCAGCTCATCTCCTCTTTGTACACAAAACCCGCTCAAGCCTACCACTCTGCCAGATCTTTGTTGCATTAGTGCACAGCTGTCAAACTCCAGTCCTTCAGGGCCGGTGTCCTGAAACTTTTCCATGTGTCCCTGCTGCAACACACCTGAATAAAATTAGTAGGTCATTAGGAAGACTCTATAGAACTCGATGGCATGGTAAGGTGGCAATTCAGCCATTTGACTCATGTTACAGTAGTAGTGAATGAACACGGTGCAATAAAAGTACTTTTAGAAGTATATTTTTTCAAACACTTAGATTTACTTACATTTATTTAAATTGACTTGTGTAGGGTTAGGGGTTGCAACCTCAGCATGCAGTCAAGTTCTATTGAGTCTTGCTAATGACCTACTAATTTTATTCAGGTGTGATACAGCAGGGACACATGGAAAAGTTTCAGGACACCAGCCCTCGAGGACTGGAGTTTGACGCCCCTGCCTTCGTGAAACACTCACGTTCTCTGGTTGGCTGAAGCTCTACTCTCCTGAAGAAAACTATATTGCCAAACGTATTCACTCACTCATCCAAATCATTGAATTCAGGTGTTCCAATCACTTCCGTAGCCACAAGTGCATAAAATCAAGCACCTAGGCATGCAGACTGCTCTCTGCATGCTCTCAGGGGCTCAGTGAATTCCAACGCGGTATCATGATCGCATCTGTTCAACAAGTTCAGTTGTGAAATTTCATAGAACTGGTTTCTATGGCCGAGCAGCTGCTTCTAAACCTTACATCACCAAGTGCGACACAAAGCACTGGATGCAGTGGTGCAAAGCACACAGCCAGTGGAACAGTGGAGACATGTTCACCGGAGTCCAACATTAGTGTCTGACTTCACAAATCAGCTTCTTGAATAATGGTCAAAAACTCCCATAAACATATTCTTGAACCTTGTGGAAAGCCTTCACAGAAGAGGTTAAACTGTAGTAGGCACAAAGAATGGGCCAAGGTCAGATTAAACCCTATGGATTAAGAATGGGATGTCAGTTAAGTTCATGGAATTCCGAGCTAGTCTTTTCCTGTATCTACACTTGCTGCCATTCACCTGCCTGTCCACCCTCTAATGTATCAGCCTTTTGTAAAACTCTGGCCTTTCACTTCCAACCCTGGTGGTTCTGGAAACGAGACTCAAGTATGAATTCAAACTAAAAAATCAGCGTCAGTATTCAACTGTGCAACTCTGACCCCAAATTAACCTTTTTTCTACACTCTGGCAGAAGGCTGTCTGCAATCCTGTAAGCACTCACAGCTCCAAACTCTCTCACTCTGTAGACTTTTACTCTTGTGCCTGTAAATAAACCCTTTAAAAACTGATTACTGTGGTTTGGGTCCTGCCTCAGAGTCCAAAACTATATTGGTTTATGACAATTTAATTGCATTTAGCCATTGACTGTGCAGGCGCTAAGTAGCATCTTACGTCCCGATCAAAAACAAGTAATTTATAAATAACCTTGAGTAGATCTCACCTAAAGTGTTTAGCACTGTATTCCTGACTTTACAAAGGATA
The DNA here is from genome assembly GCF_036321145.2 of Pelmatolapia mariae. Taxonomy (NCBI): domain Eukaryota; kingdom Metazoa; phylum Chordata; class Actinopteri; order Cichliformes; family Cichlidae; genus Pelmatolapia; species Pelmatolapia mariae. Next base: position 17,488,780 of record NC_086238.1, on the reverse strand, counting down.
AAAAATGTTTCAAACTACTTAGAAACTGACACCGTAAGGCTTTAAGGTCATAGATAAAATTGCCTCGGTGTCCTGCACTACACAGTAACATTGAGGAATACGACACAAAAGAAAATGGGTTATTTATGACCCCTACGCCCAGCCCAGCAGAGTACACACTGTAAGCCCATGAATATCTCAGAAGATAAACCCCAGCATTTCACACATAACAAAATCACTCCGTCCCCTTGATTAAATTAAGGACCTTAAGTTGTGTTAGTTTTGCAGCTGAAAGAGATTCTGAGTCATGCAATCGATTCCCTTTGGCTTCTGAGGTCTAGAAAATGAAGTCATTTCGCCAGCGTGTGGAGCACAGAGAGGGGGATATTGTGACGGCTTTGTAGAGGGATGTAAATAAACAGTGCGACAGAGGCGAAGACGAAAAAGAGAGGAAGCAAGGGAGGAAAAAGTAGATGATATGAATGCTTTCTCCAGCGAGAGAGATAAGGCTTAAGTGCTCCTGAAAAACTGAGCCGAGCCTGTGCTCTAAATAAGTTAGACATGGTGTAACAAAAGCATCGCCTGTGCTGCTAAATTGCTGTTTATTATTGTAAACACTATTTTTTTCCCAAGGTTTTTTGGTCTCTCTCTACAAGAAAGCATGAAAAAGAACACATTTAATCACCCATTAAACTGCAGAAACAGTTTTCATTATGAAATCTTTTTAACTGTTACCATCAAACAATTTTTAAACACTTTGACACACACTTACTTCCAAGACTTCACAAGACTGATCCCACTTTCATGTCTGAGATGGGGCTGGGAGATTAGGCAGCGATTAAGCAATCATTAAGATTAAAAGCAGTCTAGCTGCACCCTCCTTATACCATGCCACTGTCGCAAAAGACTGGACGCAGGCAGGCTTAGTTACTTACTGATGTGGGAGAAATAATGCCAGCTAAATATTGCCTTTGAACCCTTTCCTGTCCCAGAGGCTTCTCCTTCAAGGTTTGCACTCATTTCTGAAGGGTTGTTTATTATTGGTTTCCCTCACTCTCACTTCACGCCTTCTTTTCCTGGCCCCAAAACAAGCTCTTTTCTTTTGTGGGACATAGTTTAGCCACTCTGGCTGTTCCACTGTCCATCTTTTCTGCTACCAAAAACAAAATTGCTACCCTCCTCTAGTCGTGGTAAATGTAATCGAGCGTCTGTTCTCCTGTGAGGTTTTGTACCCAGCACAGTGACAGCAAGGCTCATAGGGAACAAATCAAAACATTGATTGTATCGTTATTCCAATACACCATGCAATCAACATTTAATTGTTAATGATTAGTTAAAGGGATTTTTTTTAATTGCCACACTGTGTCTTATTTGGCATGAACTATGGAGTACTCCACCATTGCCATTTTTGGTGAATGGTAGTTTATTGCAAGGCAGCCAGCTGTAATTCCCCAAAAACATCTTTTCTTTGGTTAAATAAACATGATTTTGAGAAATGAAATGTTAGCTAGCTTAAACAGAGTCTAGAAGACAGCAATCCTTGCTCTTCTCCTCTGTTTCTTTCTAACTGCCTCCCAGCTCCATTTAACATGAGGGTATTGTGTTAAATGAACTAGTACTTCAATCTGTGCTTATTTACTTCGGGAATTTTTCAAGAGTTAGATGTATTTATAGTCTTTCTCAGATCAATGCTTAAAAAACACACTGAATTCCTTGGGTTTGCTTTTGCTCAGGGCAGCACGGTGGCACGCTGGTTAGCACTGTTGCCGCACAGCAAGAAGGTCCTGCGTTCAATTCCGCCATCAGTCCGGGGTCTTTCTGTGCGGAGTTTGCATGTTCTCCCTGTGTTTGCGTGGGTTCCCTCTGGGTACTCTGGCTTCCTCCCACCGTCCAAAGACATGCAGTTTGTGGGGATGGGTTAATTGATTAATCCAAATTGCCCATAAGTGTGAATATGAGCACGAATGGTTGTCTGTCTCTGTGTGTTAGCCCTGCGACAGACTGGCGCCCTGTCCAGGGTGTACCTCGCCCTATGACAGCTGGGATAGGCTCCAGTGCCCCCCGTGACCCTGATAAGTGGAAGCGAATGGGTGGATGCTTTTGCTCAAGTAAAAAAAAATTTTAAAAATGTAAATTTCATTACTAGTAGATAGTTGAATTCTGTCAAAATCTTGTATACTCAGGGTTATCCCACTTTGTTAATCACAATGGATGAAAGCTACACAGCATCTAATTTAAAATTCAATTGGAACCAGTACCAGTAATAGAAGTTAATTCTAAAGGGAGTTTATCGTCTTCTGTTCAGTCTTCATTAGTGTGCCGTTCATTCGTGCTTTGACTGAAATCCCCTCTGCTGGTCTTTGCTTTGTGTCTGGGGTGCCGCCTTATCACAGGAGGACCCACTGGAGTGCAAATAACCGGCACACTCTTTGTTATCTGAATCTCTTTGTTTGCCACCCAAAAAGCTTTCACATGGTTTTACTCAAAAACAATCATTCACTCAAATTTCATCACACAGCTGTGAACACTGTTGTGAGTGCCTCAGGTGATAATCTTCCCACTTTCCAGCATCCATTTGTTCTTCCCAAGACGGCTATGTCAGCCATCGAATACTCAATCATTCCCACTTTTTCTGCAGCAGAGGTGAGTTGTTAGTGGGAAGCTCAGGATGCCATGTCAGGTCATGTCATATTAAATAAATTCAATATCTAGTAAAATGTTATGAATGAATATTTTTTAAAAAGCACTATTACCTTTGACATTTTTAGGGCTTTATTGTTTCGAGTTATGGAAAATTACTGTGAGAGTCTTTATTTTGAGGAATAGCCAAGAGGAAGGCTAGATTAAATCTGAAAGTTACTCTAAACAGTGAAGGTTGTTTACAGTAGACAGGCACATTACAGACAACTCTGTTGTGCTTTCAGTTTCTCTTCCAATAAAATTGAGCTTATCTTTGGGTTTATCTAAAACTGACCATTATGTGTTCATCTAACTGTTGTTTTTAACAATGTAGCTATGGTCCCAAATCCCAGTGAGTAATGTGGACATGGGCAGAATGGAGCCAGTTTTCTGGTGCGAGAAATTGGATAAATGATGGTTTAGTTTTTATTTTAGTCCAAATGTTCCTGTATCCTCAGCAACACTAGCATCTGCTTATAGCTGAGGGACCTTTTGTGGAGTACTGTTGTGTAACTTAATGTCACTGAGTCCTATTCTCTGTTTCGTTTCTCTCAACATTACATTTATCTCTGTTAACATCCTGAGACTGGATCTTTCATTGGGATGAAATGGATGCAACAGAGGCCTGTACTACAAGCTCAAAACATTCAGCATATCGTGCTGATATCTGGATTCACCTCCTCTAACGCTGGCATTTGGGATAAGTACTGACAAAAAACTTGTTATGACCTCGCCAAGTTAACCCAAGGTTTCTCCTGCACGTTCATGTGAAAGGGGTGGTGTTGGCAGCATCTGAAAAATCACAGTTATGGATAAATGTGCTGGCAGCAGGGAGGCTGATTTGATGAGGGAGGAGGGATATAGAAAAATATGAAGAGGCTAAATACAGACTGAAAGCAGGAGTTCTTGAGTGTGTGTGAGAGTCACAGTAGTTTAGTATTAAAAGCACTGTATGAATGTTTACTCAGAAAGACTGGATAAGACCTACTATATAAATAAAGTTTAATGCAGTAAAAAAAAAAAAAAAAAAAAAAAAAAAAAAAAAAATGCTGATTGTGAATTTTAACAGACTTATCTATGGGCAGCACTTTGTGCCATCAGAAACTGAATTTGAATAAGTTTGAATTGCTCAGGTCAAGGCTCTTTTTATATATATATATATATATATATATATATATATATATATATATATATATATATATATATATATATATATATATATATATATATATATATATATATATATATATATATATATATATATATATATATATATATATATATATATATATATATATATATATATATATATATATATATATATATATATATATATATAAAATAGCTGCATGTGTGTTCTGTGCGTGCATAATATACATACTTAACTTGTTGGATCCAAATCCCAGAAGGAATTAAATAAAACAAGAAGTCAAACAGAAAAACAAACAAAAACAAAACAAAAATATGATTCCCTCCCTTCACAGGTTAGGTTTTAAATCCTGATCAGCTACCAGTTAACCTATATTAGTTCCTTTCAGATTAATCTAAGTTTCTTTTAGTTGTTGTAACTCTCTGATCAGTACAAGTCCACTCAGTTCTATCCTTTTAATTTAGCCTGATGCAGTTCACCCAATGCTTTCACTCACTATATGCGCAAAGTGGCTGGTTATGAATACCCAATAACACTTCAATGAGTTACCAATTTGTCAATATGTCAGGGGCTGGGTCTGTGACTCATATTTCTTTTCTTAGGTATATTGAAGGTATGTTAAGGTCTTGTTGTGGCTGTTATTAGTTTGAATCTGAGTTTCCTTATATTTTGTTATTCATTTAACTTATTCAAATTTAGTTTCTGATGGCACAAACTTCTGCCCATACTAATCAGCATCGCACCTCTATCATTAAAACATGGGAGACTCCGGTGGATTATAATGAAGTATTTAATGAAATTAATGTTTAAAAGGCAGATGTTTGATCTAAGTGCAACTAAATAAATCTAAAAACAGAATTTAAATGTTGGTATAGTTGCAAATTTCAGATATGGCACTTGTACAAATAGTGTCTCGTTGTACTATAGATCAATAAAATTATGGTAAAATTGTTTGTAGCCAACAGAAAAGAAGAAGCCAAGGAATAAGCTTGAGCATCCAACTGTCAAGCTGTTGATTTCAGGTCCATCCATCCATTTTCTTCTGCTTATATGGGGCCAGGTCTGGGGGCAGTAGAGAAGCCCAGACCTCCCTCTTCCGGGCCACCTCCTCTAGCTTGTCCAGGGGAACACCGGACAAGCTCGAGGCTGGCCACCTGAGAGATGTAATCTCTCCAGCGTGTCCTGGGTCTGCCCCAGGCCCTCCTCCTGGTGGGACATGCCTTACCTATCTCTAAGGGAGAGGCCCGCAACCCTCTGGAGAAAGCTCATTTCCGTCGCTTGTATCCACAATCTTGATCTTTGAGTCAGGACCCAAAGTTCATGATCATAGGTGAGGGTAGGGACATAGATCCACTGGTAAATCCACAGCCTTATTTTTAGATTCTGAGACCACCCAAGTGGAAGCCTTCTGCCACTTTGTTACACCTAGAAATTCTGTCCATACAAATTATGAACAGAATCAGTGACAAAGAGGAGCCCTAGTGGAGTCCAACACCCACCTGAAACGAGTCCTATTATTGCCGGATATGTGAACCAGGCTATAGTTGTATAATGATCGAATGGCTCGTAGCAATTGGCCAGACACCCCATACTCCCGAAGCAACTCCCACAGAACACTCTGAGGGACATGGTCGAATGCCTTCTCCAAGTCCACAAAACACATGTAGACTGGTTGGACAAACTTCCATGCACCCTCAGGTTTCCTAGAGAGGGTAAAGAGCTGGTCCAGTGTTCCATGACCAGGACAAAAACCGCATTCTTCCTCCTGTATCCGAGGTTCGACTAACTGACGCACTCCCCTTTCTAGCACCCTGGCATAGACTTTCTCAGGGAGGCTGAGAAGTGTGATCCCCCAATAATTGGAGCACACCTTCCGGTCCCTCTTCTTAAAGATGGGAACCACTAACCCAGGTCTGCTAATCCAGGAGCATTCAAAAGCGATTTATACAACATGCCACATTCACCCATTTACACACATTCACACAAGCACGTTCTTCTTTGCTTTTAAGTGCTTCCTAGCTAACATTCACACACATTCATACTATGAGGGATGCATCAGAGAGTATCTTGAGGTTAGTATCTTGCAGGTAGAGCACTGCTTTCGCTTCCTGAATTGCCTGACGGTTTGCCAGAATCTCTTTCCAAGGTAGTCCGAAAGTCTTTATCCATTGCCTCTTTGAACTCCTCCCACACCCAGGTTTTTGCTTCAGCCACGGCCCAAGCCGTGTTCCACTTGGCCTGTTGCTACCGATCAGCTGCCTCCAAAGTTCCACAGGCTAACCAAGCCTGATAGCACTCCTTCTTCAGCCTGATGGTTCCCTTCACAATCACAAAAATCGATCATCGACCTGCAGTCTAGGCTGTCCTGGTGCCACCTACACCTATGGACACCCTTATGTTCAAGCATGGTGTTTGTTATGGACAAACTGTGGTTTCCACAGAAGCCCAGTAAGAAAATGCCACTTGGGATCAGATCTGGCAGCTCGTTCCTCCCAATCACACCCCTCCAGGTCCCATTCCTGTTTTCCACATGAGCGTTAGTCTCCCAGTAAGATGACAAATTTCTTTGGCAGAGCACTCTCAAGTGCCCCACCCGGGGAGTCCAAGAAGGCCATTTTACATTCCATGGACATTTTTGATTGTAGAGCTTCTTACATCTGTACTCTGTAATTATTCAGCCAGTTATTCATTCATCTTTTATGAAGCACAGTGAGAAGAAAGTGACTCAGTGTAATTTAAAGACTTTTTAAAGACAGATATCACAGTAGAAATTTCTGCTGTATTTTGCACTGACACTGACATGTCACTGGCTCACCTCCACATGCTACACCTAATCAGAGACTCTTTCAAAGACTTCTATTATTTCTTTTTATATCATCTACTCATGCAGTCAGGTTCTCTCAGTCTTTCCGTTTTTTTCTTTCTTTCTTTTTTTAGTGCTCTGAGAACAGCTGGATTTTGCTGCTTGAAGCTGTGAGTTATATGAGCAGGTGGAGAGAGTAATTGTTCTTGTTCTCAGATTTGATCCATATTCTTTTTGATTTTGTTAGAAATGGCAAGCCATTAGGAATTTATTTTGCCAATGATTCCATTCCTTATATGACTGAGCAAATTTCAATATAAATTACATACTGAATGATACATTTGACAGTGCCAAAGAAATCGAAGGCAGTCTGAATTAGCCTCACAATCATTAAAAATCAACCACTGTTCATTCATATTGCAGTCACAGCTACTGTAAATGGATTAAGTTCCCTTTCCATCCCTGTGGCTGTTCTAAAGACATACTGGTAGAGAAAATCACTCACTGAATTGAAATGGACAAGGCAAGTAGAGAGAAAGTGGGTTCATAAAAAATATATAATAAAAAGAAATAATTACAACAATTTTTCACAAAACAAGTACTCCCATTTCTAACCCAACAGCCCATTAGAGGGGATGTTACATTGCAAATTTATAATCTGTAACACCATCAGATCACAGCAAAAGTTTTAAAACCAACTTTTAGAATTGTTTTAGCATGGTTTTGGTTTCGGACTTGCCTGTGGCTGAAAACATTGCTTATTACTGGCTGTTTTGGGTTACTGAATCTGTGTGGGAGGCAGTCAGTGAGTTGAAATATCTCTGATCTGCTGTTTAGCATGCTAAACCAAGTGTATTTTTCCTATTTGTTTTTATTTCTTCAGCTATTCCTTAAAAGTCATCCAAATCAGGGCAAAGCAACATGTTGCCTTCCAGTGCTAGTTATTAAAAATATTCAATTTTGTACCATAAAAAAAGTTAAAACGTATTTCCTTAAAAATAGTGTCTGGACAGCAGCGTTTGGCTCTTTGAAATGTTGGGTTTTCTGATTTTCATGTTTGATTTTTTTGAACGATGAAACAAAAGCACCAGGTAAGCTATTACCTTCTTTACAAAATACAATAACTGGCCACTCTTTTAGGTACACCTGATCCACTGTTCATAAATGGAATAATAATATTAATATAATAATGTATAAGCCAATAGGATGGAAGTAACTGACATGGTCAAGGTGCTCTGCTAAAGTTCAAAGAAAGAGGAATAAAGGGGTTTTAAGTGACTTTGAATTCTGCATAGATGTTGGTTCCAGACAGGCTGGTTTGAGTATCTTAGAATATTTCAAAAAATACAAAATATCCATCTGTTCTCTAGGTGAAAATGCTTGGTTGATGCTAGAGATCAGAGGAGCATGGCTAGACTGCTAGCAAGCTGATTTGAAGGCAACCATAACTCAAAAAAAAAAAAAAAAAAAAACAATATTCCATTCATTTTTGTTTATACAGAACCAAATTACAACAGCAGTTGCCTCAAGGCCACAAACTACAACCAAGGTATACCGAAGAACATCTCTCATTGTGTAGCTCAAACCTCGAAGCAGCTGGGCTACGGCAGCCGAACACCTGGAGTGTCACACGGGCTCACCAAAACCACACAATAGAGTTTTAAAAAACATCAAAGTAATATAAAAGGTTTGCAAGAATGCTGCAGCTGTGGCTGCGGGTGGAGTCCTCGCAGCACATCATCTATGATTCAAAACATGTGGCCACATATCATATTAACACTGCTAATGCATAATTGATATCGAAGATAATTTTAGAAATGTTTTGATTCATTTTAAAGAGATGATCACCGCATGAATTCATCTTCCTTAAGCTAATGCTGGGATGAAAGATTTTCTGAATTAATGACGTTAATAGCAAGCATGTCAAGGCTATTTCATGCAACACAGTTCTACCGGGTAATAATTTTAACCAGTAAGATATATGACTCCTTGGCTGTGATTTTTTTCCCTATTAGAATATCTTATTATATTCTGAGATAAACTTCAGGGTAATATTTTGTTTTTGAAGTCCTGGAAGCAACAGGAGATAACTTGTTTGGGCTGCACAGATGCAGATGACATATTGTATATACAGAGAAATTTATCAAATGCATGCACTGGCTTATACATGCGAATGAGCTATACTGAGGTGTACTGTGAGTCAACACAGATGTGATTTGTTACCATTTCTAGAAGGGCAGATGTGCACATCAGGCCTGGGCACTGCACATAGAGTGGATAGTGCAATCTAAGCTGGTACCATCTGCCTTCTGTCGGACTGTGACTATACCCGATACTGTTTGAGGCATCTTGTAGACATGTAGCAGATGGCACAAATGACCGTATGACATTTTGAGCAAACCAATAATTTAAGGTGTTGCTGCATCCTCTCACTGTCTGGAAGATGAGATACGCTGCACAGGATTTTAAACTTTTTAATTTGGACACTCTTAGTTACTTTTCTGGCACACGATCAACATAATTAATCCTCATAACTGAGTATACATACTCAAACTCCACAGTGGGACTGTATGATAATACATGCAAACACTCTTGGAAACACCATATGCAACTACCAAATTAAAACACCTTAACTTTGTCACTTTTGTTATGCAAAAAATATTTTAACATATTAATCAGAAGAGTTCATCTGTGGTGTCACAGAATATGACCTTTCCTTTTTTCATATTTCCAGTGAAAGCACTGTGTTCTTGCAAGTTGACTGTGACCTTTTACAAACTGGTTTTCTAGCTCTTTGGAGTTTTATACACTCTGCTGAGGAACTTTGAGAGTGTACTTCGCAGTGAACTCAATTTACATGCTTTAAATAATGAACGACAGAATGGGCTGAATACTATTAAAATGTGTATAATTTAGTTTAGTGAAGGTTTAATGTATAAAGGATAGTAGAGGAATACAACACAATTAATATGAAGCTTTCAATACTACTTTGCAGTCTTTCATTTCTTTCTTTACCACATCATCTAATTAACATTTGAAGCTGCCTGGTGACATAAGTCATTCTTATCTGAATGCATGCAACCGAGTGGTTACTGGAGTGGTCAGACAATAATAACTTTGCAGCAGTTTTTTGAAAAGCAATCACAGCCTTGGAGACCTTTGACATTCTATCTGAATTTGTTGATTTCAATCCGTACCTGCCGAGGCACCTCTTGCAAGTTAGATTGGTTGGATGGAAACTTTTTATGTATCATACAGTCAAGCTGTTTCCCAGACTGCTCAATAGGTTTGAGATTCTGTCAGTGGATGGACTGAATATAAGCCAGGTGCTTCTTGTCTGAATAGCGTGGAGCTACTTTTTGTGTCACTGGCTCCAAATAAGCATGCACTGTGTATGCTAGGGCCTTGCAAAAATGACGTTTACCAACACAAAAAGTTTAACACCACCACATATCTTCAAACCATGCCTGGCAGATGGTGTTAAGCTCTCCTCCAGTATTTACTTTAGTTCTCCATTAGCTACATCAGCAGTGATTCTTCCTGGGCCCTGTGACGTTAAATTATAACACAACATATCAATGTACAGTACATAGCAAAATTTCAACATAGACAATTGCACACACACACACACACACACACACACACACACACACACACACACACACACACACACACACACACACACACACACTTTGAACTAAAGTCCGGGCAAAATAGATACTTCATTCAACTCCATTCAACCTTCAGATTTTTCATATAGTCAGATGTAGCATTAGAGCATGGGCAATACTTAAGATGAGAAACTGTCAACTCTCTGATTGATCTGTGTTAAAGATTAAAACATTTTAGCTATAGAACTATCAGATCGCATCCTAGAAACTAATTCATTAATGTTTTGCAAGATAATTTGAAATAAGATTTCATTGTCTTGGCACATTATTTAGGTAAAAATTAGATTTTTTTTCTCCCCAATAGTGGTTTTAATCAAACATGCTGCTGTTTATTTATTCCTTATCCACTTACCAGTAAGTGCAACTTCAAATTTAAAACAACATTAAAAATATTCTCATTTTTTGCTTATTAAAAATGTGCATTTTTTCAAAAAAACAAATATGAAACATTAAAAATTTGTCTAGTCCCTTGCTTTTGTTTTTATCACAGATACGTACCAATGACAACGTCTGTAAAGCTGGTGACCTACAGAGGATAATTTGAAATATTTTCTTGGGTAAAACCGTGTCTCGTCCATAAAATCCTCAATAAGCATAAGCCAGCTGTGTAGGTGCACTCTACTGAACCTTTGTTCCCATGTTTTGATCCATCTGTGGTAAGAGCGAACAGGGGGGGGAGTGAGAAGGAAGAGTGCTTCTCCACATCCAGGAAAAGGGTAAGACTGGACCACATGGTGCTAAATAACAAGCTGCTCAGAAATACAGATGAGCCAAAGAACATCAACCCCCTCTGGAAAGAGGGCAGACAGACCATACAGCAGAAATCCACGATTATATGGAAGAACTTTTATTGATCTAGAGCAAAAGTTCTCCAAATAAACCGTGTGTGTATGCGGGGCAAAGGGTATGTAACTGTGTTGTAAGAAACTTTAAATTGACAGTATTTCAAACTTTATACAGTTAGTCTTGTCTGGAAAAAATAAACCTCTATTCCTCACAAATGGTCGTTTATCTGTCTTTCTTTGATTGCACAAAAGTGGTAGGCATGACTGTATCCATTTCTTTGTTTTCAGGTCATCCGAAACTTGCATGTGGATGCAGCTGCCCCATTCTCTTTATCAACTTAAGAACATTTCTCTAAAACTTTCCACAGCCACCATCCCTTAGATTGCAACATCAAATAGTGGGATAAATTTTAAACATATTTATCTTAAAAGAAGCTGTTTTGTGGATCTACATACACAGATACTGTGTTGAAACGACCTAAGATGCAGACGCAGTGTCCCAAAAAAAGTGAGCTGTTAATAGCTGATAAAAGTTTCAGAAAACATGATGCCAGGAAACCCAGTAAGGAAGTCAAAAAGTGGAATTCAGCATCTGCAGCCAGGCATTAAAACCAGGACAAACAGACATAAGGACATTTATACATAAACTGAGGGCTAATTAAGAAAGTGGAAACAGGTGGAGAACAAAGAAAAGCTGAATATAATTAAGACAATGACAAGGAGGGAAGTAAAATTCACACCTAGACACAACTGACAACTCTCAAAATAAAACAATACAGAAGAGGCCAGGACAAGGGAACGTGGGGGAGGCACACACAGTAATACTGGGGAAATTATGACTACTGCTAATAGTAATAATAACAACAATATTATTAATATTATTATTAAGAAAAAACATTAACCAATACTAACACTAATCAGTAGAATATAGAAACTACAGGAACCAGAGCCTTAATAATATTACAAAGAACCAAACAGAGTGTAAAACAATAAAGGAATCCAGGTTGTGTATTTCTACAGTAATACTGTAGAATCTTTGCCATATCAAATATGTGGATCGTTAAGAATGAGACTTCCATAGGACATGCACAGGGTTGGTGTGACAGAAGAGGATGCTAGTGTGAGATGGAGACAGATGATGCATTGTGGCAACCCTACAGGGAACAGGCGAAAGAAGAACAGGGTATTGAAAAATTCTACATACCTGTGAGGGACCAAGCAGCCAAAGCATAGAGGACACAGGCAAAAAAGTATCTTCAAAAAGGGTTTTCTTTATTTTAACCCTCAAAAAGTCCAAAATTAACAAAATTCAAAAACATACTTAGCAGGCCCGTAAAAGAGGTCAACTAAATATAACTCTACAAAAAGTATTTTCCAGAAACTCAAACAAAACAAAGTGAGACACAACTTAACTCACAAACTGACCTAATTACAAAGACACATGAGGGTAGCTTTTATAATGATTTGGCCAAACCATTTTCACACAATAGGGGGGAAAACAAAACACACTAATATTAACTAAGCACAGAATAACCTAACTAAACCTAAAACACCCCTGCTCCCGGTAAGCCCATGGTTGGTCCTGCTGAGCAGGCATTTTGTCCCCAGAGTCCTCAGCCACGCCTTTTGCCCAGACAGGAAACAGCCACCGCCCAAACCCAGGAGAAGAATATATATGATACCTATTTGGGGGGGTGAGGGGTCAGGGGGTCAGGGGAGGGGGGTTTTGCCTGGGGGCATTGCCCCCCACACCCCCTTTGCCGAGCTTAAAAACTGACATCTTGTGCACGTACGAGCACGCGCGCATGCACTCTCATGTACGCGCTTTCAGTCTTCCGAAAAGGGACACTTCCTGCGGTCCCACTGCGCATGCTCTGTCTCCTCCTAGCAGGGTGTTTTTTAATTAAAGGTTCATCAACCGCTGTAGGCATTTCGGGCTTTTCACGGTAAATTTACACAAACAGGAATGACTTTGTCTTTTATTCTATAGAAAGACTTTTGTTGTCAGAAAATCAAGCTGAAACGTCAGTGTGTTTTATAAGCAGATTTTCTACAGTTAGTAGCTAGTTAGTTGGCTGTTTCAGACTTTAAGACGCTGTTTATCTCAAGAAATGGTGAATAAGGATGTGGAGAGAGACCAAACTTTTATCCCTTTCATTAAATAACTGCATCCCCCCCCAAAAAAACCTTTCACCTAAGAACAGCGCCGTTAGTTCGCATTCATTTTCAGTTAAAATTTAAAATAATTAAAACAAAAATAGGCGAGGGCTTTCCCAGACATTCTTTAAAACACAGATGTGCAACGCATTATTTAATTAGTGTTTATCAGCCGATGCGTTTTAGTTTTCAGTGTGAATATATACAAACAGGAGTTACTTTTGCAATAGTGTTTTACACACTCTAACCGAAATGGTAGATTTTGTGTGTTTTTTAACAACTGCACTTTGGGGAGGGGGATAGTTAAGGCGAATTTGAGGTCTGTGCTTTGGGGTGGGGGAAGAGGCATAAAGGTTTATAAAAGCCAGCAAACTCTATCCTTGAGCCTGACACCCGCACGTTAGTTTGTGTATTCGACCGTAAATTTTTAGAGAAAATACGCATTGAATTTTGATGCAATTTTTAAAACATAGATGTGCAATACATTATTTTAATGTCGTTTATCAAACGCTGTGTGCGTTTTGGTTTTCACTGTGAATGATTTACTTTTGTAAATGCAGGATCACATTTTTTTAATGGTGCTTTTGAGACACTGATCTGAAAGATAAATGCTTTCGGTAGAAGCAGCTTTGCTGGATTTGTTTTTTAACTTGGTGAAACATAGTGCGAAACTCGTAATTTAGTATTTTTACAGGTTTTAACTGCGTTGTCTTTCTGTCTTTCTGGAAAATGTTGGTAAACTTGTGACATGAGAGCATGCACCGTACTCTTCAGACCTGTCAGCTTTGCTCGTTTCATAGATCCTCTGTTGATAAAACTGATAAAACTCTAGATGTAAAATTTTAAGGCTACATATTATTTATCTCGCACTAAGTCTGCTTGGCATATGCTATGTATAAAGGCTCTTTCCAAAAAAGTGTAGAGGCGACTTTAGCGTGATTAATTTATTACAATGTCAGTTTTCCCTCCTTTGTCTAGCTGGTGCAAGTTTTTTGTTTATTTGTGAAACTGAGCGCGGTTGTGGACAATTCCGACTGTGCTGTTTGATTTGTGTTTCGTGCTGGATCACTTTCTTTAATTGTTACTTCTCTGCGAGCAGTGAAGAACCAAACTAGTACTTCAAAGTTTAGAATCAGTTTTGCCCCAGTGGCCAGTGCGAAGTTGTGCTGCAGATCCCAGCATGAAAGCTGAGGGTCCAGCCAGCCGGCAGAAAGGCCAGTTGATGCCTCGATGGGCATTGGAACCGGTTTTGCCCGCACAGAGCGTTTCTGACATGCTGACGTTGCTTATGCATAAGAGAAAAGCAACAGTACAGCGTGCTTCTCTGCTCCAGGACATCCTTTCACACGGTATGTATGTCTGTCTGTCAGCGCTAATTATTCAAACCCTGTTTAAAAGGCGACTCATTTGTTGTCCAAAAACATTTCCTCTAAATTTGCAAAGTTACTGATTTAAAAATATATATTTTCGATTTTAGCTGGATGTCACACTCTAGACTCTTGAGCATATTTATATAGCAAAATTCACAATGGTATAACCATGTTAAATAAAAGATGCCCAAGTGTCCACCAATGCACTCTAATGCATGCCATTAATTACCTCTATAGCTGAAAAGAGTCTGTATCTATAATTTGTGGATCTGCTGATTTGTTTTTAATGTGGCACTTTTTTTTCCACGAAATGCAGATGATGAAATCGTCTTTATTTGAGAAAGTGTCCCTAAGCTATTGTTGTTCATACTTACTGAGTTCCCTAACCACTTCTTTGCTATGTCAGCAAACTTTCTGAACAGGAAAGGTATCGTAGATTTAAAGACACATCTTCATTGAAGCAAAGGCAAAAAATTGGAATGAATTTTATGTTCATATTAAAGAGTGAAAATCCAAAATCTGCTGCAATCTTTTGTATTAATGATCTCTCTCTCTCTCTCTCTCTCTCCCTGTGTGTGTGTGTGTGTGTGTGTGTGTGTGTGAGTGAGTGAGTGTGTATAATGCTGTGTGTGTGTGTGTGTGTGAGTGAGTGGGTGTGTATAATGCTGCGTGTGTGTGTGTGTGTGTGTACAGGAGAAAGGTGATGCCAGGAGCTTTTTTAATGCATTTCGAATCAACTTTTTTTTTTTTGTTTTACAAGAAGTGTATTTCATACATTGGAACAAATGTAATCTTTTCTATACTTTAGAACTATGAAACTCTAAAGATTTTAAGTTCATGCACATTGTCAGATCTAAATCTTTCTGTCACTATGATTTCTATAAACGCATGATGTTTATGGGGATAATGTGAAAAATCTTTTGTGGGCTCTAATAATGATCAGTGGTGATTGAAGAGGAAGCTTGAACCCTGGCTCTGGAGATTTTCATGACAAGTGACAGTGCAGACATTTGTTAATGAGAGAACATGTTTTATCATCATAACGACTGTGAATTTAAGCGTCGTTAAAGTGTCACTTCAGCAATGCTGCCAGGAGAAAGAAGTGTTGACTGATGTTTTTTTAATAGAAGACTTAAAACACTAAACTCTAATTTCTGGGGTTTATTTTAAGTTTACAGAATATAACGTCTGGTATGACAATGAGTTTTACTCCTCACTGTCTGTGTTATGTGTATCCATTTATCATGTATGCTACTTTGCTCTGTGGACTAAAATGTTTCATTGTATTCATGAAATAAACCAGAATTTCAATGTCCGAATCTTTTTACTGTTTTTCTGCTTTTGTTCACTCCAAGTTTGATGAAACCCACAGCTCACTAACAATGTGGAGCAGTCTCAGTGTATTTAGCTGCTTTTTCCCTAAACACAATCAGTTGACTGGGAGAAATGCCTGTAGTCCTCACTTTGGTCATTGTGAATGTTGAAGGAGATTTGTTTCATAGACACCTTATGCTAGTGTTTCCTACACTTAATCCAACACTACTATGTTCTATTTAAACCCAGATTCCTTTTATAGTTTGCAGTGAAATTTGTTAAACCATTGCTTAATGGGACAGCAGTACAAGTCACTCTTCCCTAACACATTGTAGATAAGTTTATCGCTGGACAACACAGCTAGCAGTCTCACACACTCTTTAGGTTTTTGAAGTTTTGTGTGTAATGGTTTATTCTATCAAACCTTACCCTTTTCTCCCAGTATCACAACAGTATGACTCCCAAAGTACGGAGCAGTAAACAAACAAGGACTCTGAAGTCAGAACAGAAAGATACAGTTGGAAGATGAATGATTGTGTTTTTATGATGCGTAGTAAACTACCCCGTCTTCTTTTTCTCTGTGTTGTTGTTCTTGTGTGTGTGTGTATGCTTTTAAAAGTCAAAGTATACATTAGCCACACTTACAAAAAACATTTTGAATTTCATTTAGAACTGAGATTCTACGTTGTAAGCAGAAATCTTATGCTCAGCCAGAAGCGTGTTTCCCCACTTTCACAATGCTGAGGTGTCAAATCCACAACCCCCAACAGATGGTTTGTCACACACTGGGTTCAAACACTCAAAAAGCAACACAACAGCAGGTTCATGAAGGACAAGCCCCCCTTTATTTGCACAGCCTCACACACTATAGATTTTTAATGTTGTGGTGTACAATGGTATAGCCACAGATGTGACTTCTACTTTTGATAAAGATCACTCCACATGCATATTTCTTAAGAAATGAAGCGTCTTTATTAAGCTCTTATTTATACATGTCTACACAATAATAGACACCGTGTGCTCTGTGACATTATAGTCTTCTACTTCTGCGTCCATTGGTTTGCATTTTCAACTCCCAACCCTTTAGGTTGTTATGAACGGCTTATATTTCTAACATTTTGTGATGTAAAAGTGAATCATGCAGCTTTTTTATTTTCTGTCTGATGGAAGGACTTAAGACACGAGTTATTTAAACAATTCTAAATGACAGTGTGATGGCCATAGTACTTTATGCGGGTGAAATATGTTAAGGATAATGTTTCTCAATGTAACATGGCAAAGAACTTTTGGTTAGGATACAACATTTTGTAAACAGTTACCTCAGAAGCTGTACTGTCAGATCTATGCATGTAAGGTTAAACTTTCCACAGTACTTCCACTTAAGTAAGTAACCAAACACATAAAGTCACCCTCACCAATAATCAACTGTTCCTTGAAAAAGGTAGCACAAACAGACAACTGACTCAGCAATGATAAGTAGAGCTACCCGAGGCCGAGACTCAAGCAGAAGAAAATTAAAAGTTGTTTTGGCTCGAAAGATTGAAGAAAAATATGTTTAATAATTCAACAAGACCCTGCACCTTCAACACATGTGCATTCAAATTTTGGAACAGGCTCAACATTGCTGTTGTTCAATAGTTTTTATCCACTTTCAAAAGTCATTTTATGGTTTTAATATTTCCAGCTGATAAGGAGACTTACAGCATTTCAAATGCCCGTCCAAATGCTTTAAACATCCGCATTGTCTGTAACAACAGCATCAAACTGCAGAGCATTGTTTTTACTCAAATTCAGCATTTTCTGATGAAAATTTAGCTGCTTTTTTTTTTCACTGTAACACCCCCTCAGTGCCATTTTTTAGGATGATATTCTTGGAGATTCATTTTTTATATATATACACTTATGCTTTGGGAGTGAGGGTATCTAATACGCACGTTGTCACTGTGTTTTGTACTACCAACTGTGAGGGCTCTGCTTTTACTTTGAGAAGTCTGGTTTTATTTTGTCTCGTGAGTGTGTGTGTTTTTCAAAGGAGATCTTCATCAGTTTCATTTTGTTACCACAAACTTTGTGTAAAGTTCACAACAGAGGTAAAGAGATTTAAACACACCAGTTTAAGGAGGCATGCAGGGTTTTGGACCAGTTGCACAGGAGAGGTGAAGAAGAGGGTGTCAGCGGAGATGTGCAACAGAAGCAGAGGGAACATTTTACAAGATGATAAATGGCAGATTTAGATGATTACGAATTATGTTGACAAGATTAAAAGACACGTCCGTCAGAGTTCAGCAACATTTCAGTTTGATTAAATTAAAGTTGTTGTTTTTTTTTTTTGTTTGTTTTTTTTAACTACACAGGGTTTATTTTCTCCTTTGATAGTAATCATATTGAACATGTCAGTGATGGAAACAAGAATATAAAGAAAAATGCTAAACGCGTGTCTAATTAAACTGTTCCTGTGAACCATAAATCATCCTTTAGTATGTTCGGTGTTACAAACTTGAAAAAGCACAGAAAAGATCATCGGACATTAATCTAATCAGTTTTCAGCCTTCATTCATATTGAAATGTTGAAATCTTTCCTGCTAGACCAAAGTGTAGCGTTTGATACCGTTGGCCATTACATTTTATTACATCTATTATTAAATGGAGAGTCCTCTTCACACACTGAAGTCAATTATGAAGCTCCACAGGCTTCTGTGCAAAGACTAGTTCTGTTTACATTATACTTGCTTTAGAAGGCATAGCATACATTTTTACTGCTATGTAGATGATACCCGCTTTTATTGGTTAAACTGCTGGTATGTCTTAGATACATAATGAGCTTTAATTTTCTGCTTCTAAATTCAGATAAAACTGAGGTTATTGTAATATGGCATAAAAATCTTAGAAACACTGTGGCTAACAAGATCCTTTCTCTGGGTGGGATCGTCTGTTGTAGGGATTAGACACATTATAAGTAAAATTGAGGCACACAATCCCGTCGCACAACATCAACATTTATTTATATACAAAAATAAAAATGCTTTTTTTTACATAAAAGAATTGTAACTTTACAATTCATCACCGATTACGTGGGTACATAGTCCTCATCCTTAGCCCATAGTGGTTCGGGTAATTCCTCAGCGCCATATCAGGATACGTGGTTGAAAACAGGATACATGTTTTTTGTTTGTTTGTTTTTTTTTAAAAGCGCTAAAATGTATGATACATGTTTAAAAATGTGCTAAAATGTATGATACATGTTTGAAAATGTGCTAAAATGTATGATACATGCTTGAAAAAGCGTACATGCTTTTAAAAGATGTGGCAAAATGCAGATTGCGTTTAAAAAAAAAATCAGTCTTTCAGAGAAAGCATTAGCGGCCTCCTTTGTAACATTCTGTGACCATCCACAGCTGTCCGATTTTCACCACATCCTCCCCCACTAGATTGTCGTAGGCCTCGGTAATGGCGTCAAAGACTTTCCTCACTGATTTGAGCTCATGCAAGAGAGTCTCTGCCACTGTGCCGACTTTGACATCGTCCGTTTTGATGTTCCGGGCAATCAGCAGGCGTTGAATGGAAGGAATGAAACGAGTGGTGAGTAGCCTTTTTCTGATGCTGTAATAATTTTCAGCGTAAAAGTCATCCTCCAAGACTTGCACACACTCGTGCTGTTTCTGGCTGGGTTGATCGAACTTACAGCCGTTGCATTCTTCGGTGCGGTACTTGTTGATTACTAGGTTGACTAGATGATACACCGCGGTTTTCACGGTATCTATGAATAAAGAAGATGCCCAACCGTCAAGCTCGTCGGCTTGCTGCAGTTTCTCCAAGGGGCGATAGTAACCGGGCGTGTCGGGTACTATTGTGCCCTCAACCGAGGAACTGGCCAAGGAACTGTCCTCCTCAGCGCGACGCAGGGGTGCAGAGTCCATCTTTCTTTCTGTTTTTGAGCTAGGTTTTTGAAAGAATGAGAAAGCGGTCTTCTTTTTAGAGTAAAATAAGGCGGGCGTGGTCTGGAAGTGGGATGTTCTTAGAGGGGCAGGTAGGAGTGGCAGCGATTTTTAAAACCGGAGAGCTGGCCGTCAACTTTGGAAAAGAACGGTAATGTCCTTTCTTATCTGTTGGGGTTTAAATTCTCCATGAAAATGACATCTTGCAGCCCTTTTGCTCAATCAACCATCAATGTGGCAGAACTTGGTACATACTTGGTACTTGGTACTATCAGGGACGCTGTGCAATCTTTACTCTCTGAAGATCCATCCACAAACCCTACATTTGAAGATTGGAGTGAAGACGCACCGTATTCACCAGTGTCAGAGTGGAACGCACCCCCTTCACCGCTACAAGTGTGGACTATGGACACCGACGACGAGGAAGATTTTTTGTATTTCGGCGACTCTCCCGACATTGATGAGATAGACTGGGCATGGCCGCCCTTCCAAGGCCCTGAGGAATTACCCGAACCACTATGGGCTAAGGATGAGGACTATGTACCCACGTAATCGGTGATGAATTGTAAAGTTACAATTCTTTTATGTAAAAAAAGCATTTTTATTTTTGTATATAAATAAATGTTGATGTTGTGCGACGGGATTGTGTGCCTCAATTTTACTTATAATGTGTCTAATCCCTACAACAGACGATCCCACCCAGAGAAAGGATCTTGTTAGCCACAGTGTTTCTAAGATTTTTATGCCATATTACAATAACCTCAGTTTTATCTGAATTTAGAAGCAGAAAATTAAAGCTCATTATGTATCTAAGACATACCAGCAGTTTAACCAATAAAAGCGGGTATCATCTACATAGCAGTAAAAATATATGCTATGCCTTCTAAAGCAAGTATAATGTAAACAGAACTAGTCTTTGCACAGAAGCCGTGGAGCTTCATAATTGACTTCAGTGTGTGAAGAGGACTCTCCATTTAATAATAGATGTAATAAAATGTAATGGCCAACGGTATCAAACGCTACACTTCGGTCTAGCAGGAAAGATTTCAACATTTCAATATGAATGAAGGCTGAAAACTGATTAGATTAATGTCCGATGATCTTTTCTGTGCTTTTTCAAGTTTGTAACACCGAACATACTAAAGGATGATTTATGGTTCACAGGAACAGTTTAATTAGACACACGTTTAGCATTTCTTTATATTTTTGTTTCCATCACTGACATGTTCAATATGATTACTATCAAAGGAGAAAATAAACCCTGTGTAGTTAAAAAAACAAAACAAAAAAAAAAACAACTTTAATTTAATCAAACTGAAATGTTGCTGAACTCTGACGGACGTGTCTTTTAATCTTGTCAACATAATCCGTAATCATCTAAATCTGCCATTTATCATCTTGTAAAATGTTCCCTCTGCTTCTGTTGCACATCTCCGCTGACACTCTCTTCTTCACCTCTCCTGTGCAACTGGTCCAAAACCCTGCATGCCTCCTTAAACTGGTGTGTTTAAATCTCTTTACCTCTGTTGTGAACTTTACACAAAGTTTGTGGTAACAAAATGAAACTGATGAAGATCTCCTTTGAAAAACACACACACTCACGAGACTAAAACCAGACTTCTCAAAGTAAAAGCAGAGCCCTCACAGTTGGTAGTACAAAACACAGTGACAACGTGCATATTAGATACCCTCACTCCCAAAGCATAAGTGTATATATATAAAAAATGAATCTCCAAGAATATCATCCTAAAAAAATGGCACTGAGGGGGTGTTACAGTGAAAAAAAAAAGCAGCTAAATTTTCATCAGAAAATGCTGAATTTGAGTAAAAACAATGCTCTGCAGTTTGATGCTGTTGTTACAGACAATGCGGATGTTTAAAGCATTTGGACGGGCATTTGAAATGCTGTAAGTCTCCTTATCAGCTGGAAATATTAAAGCCATAAAATGACTTTTGAAAGTGGATAAAAACTATTGAACAACAGCAATGTTGAGCCTGTTCCAAAATTTGAATGCACATGTGTTGAAGGTGCAGGGTCTTGTTGAATTATTAAACATATTTTTCTTCAATCTTTCGAGCCATAAAAACACAAAACAACTTTTAATTTTCTTCTGCTTGAGTATCGGCCTCGGGTAGCTCTACTTATCATTCCTGAGTCAGTTGTCTTTTTGTGCTACCTTTTTCAAGGAACAGTTGATTATTGGTGAGGGTGACTTTATGTGTTTGGTTACTTACTTAAGTGGAAGTACTGTGGAAAGTTTAACCTTACATGCATAGATCTGACAGTACAGCTTCTGAGGTAACTGTTTACAAAATGTTGTATCCTAACCAAAAGTTCTTTGCCATGTTACATTGAGAAACATTATCCTTAACATATTTCACCCGCATAAAGTACTATGGCCGTCACACTGTCATTTAGAATTGTTTAAATAACTCGTGTCTTAAGTCCTTCCATCAGACAGAAAATAAAAAAGCTGCATGATTCACTTTTACATCACAAAATGTTAGAAATATAAGCCGTTCATAACAACCTGAAAGGTTGGGAGTTGAAAATGCAAACCAATGGACGCAGAAGTAGAAGACTATAATGTCACAGAGCACACGGTGTCTATTATTGTGTAGACATGTATAAATAAGAGCTTAATAAAGACGCTTCATTTCTTAAGAAATATGCATGTGGAGTGATCTTTATCAAAAGTAGAAGTCACATCTGTGGCTATACCATTGTACACCACAACTTTAAAAATCTATAGTGTGTGAGGCTGTGCAAATAAAGGGGGGCTTGTCCTTCATGAACCTGCTGTTGTGTTGCTTTTTGAGTGTTTGAACCCAGTGTGTGACAAACCATCTGTTGGGGGTTGTGGATTTGACACCTCAGCATTGTGAAAGTGGGGAAACACGCTTCTGGCTGAGCATAAGATTTCTGCTTACAACGTAGAATCTCAGTTCTAAATGAAATTCAAAATGTTTTTTGTAAGTGTGGCTAATGTATACTTTGACTTTTAAAAGCATACACACACACAAGAACAACAACACAGAGAAAAAGAAGACGGGGTAGTTTACTACGCATCATAAAAACACAATCATTCATCTTCCAACTGTATCTTTCTGTTCTGACTTCAGAGTCCTTGCTTGTTTACTGCTCTGTACTTTGGGAGTCATACTGTTGTGATACTGGGAGAAAAGGGTAAGGTTTGATAGACTAAACCATTACACACAAAACTTCAAAAACCTAAAGAGTGTGTGAGACTGCTAGCTGTGTTGTCCAGCGATAAACTTATCTACAATGTGTTAGGAAAGAGTGACTTGTACTGCTGTCCCATTAAGCAACGGTTTAACAAATTTCACTGCAAACTATAAAAGGAATCTGGGTTTAAATAGAACATAGTAGTGTTGGATTAAGTGTAGGAAACACTAGCATAAGGTGTCTATGAAACAAATCTCCTTCAACATTCACAATGACCAAAGTGAGGACTACAGGCATTTCTCCCAGTCAACTGATTGTGTTTAGGGAAAAAGCAGCTAAATACACTGAGACTGCTCCACATTGTTAGTGAGCTGTGGGTTTCATCAAACTTGGAGTGAACAAAAGCAGAAAAACAGTAAAAAGATTCGGACATTGAAATTCTGGTTTATTTCGTGAATACAATGAAACATTTTAGTCCACAGAGCAAAGTAGCATACATGATAAATGGATACACATAACACAGACAGTGAGGAGTAAAACTCATTGTCATACCAGACGTTATATTCTGTAAACTTAAAATAAACCCCAGAAATTAGAGTTTAGTGTTTTAAGTCTTCTATTAAAAAAACATCAGTCAACACTTCTTTCTCCTGGCAGCATTGCTGAAGTGACACTTTAACGACGCTTAAATTCACAGTCGTTATGATGATAAAACATGTTCTCTGATTAACAAATGTCTGCACTGTCACTTGTCATGAAAATCTCCAGAGCCAGGGTTCAAGCTTCCTCTTCAATCACCACTGATCATTATTAGAGCCCACAAAAGATTTTTCACATTATCCCCATAAACATCATGCGTTTATAGAAATCATTGTGACAGAAAGATTTAGATTCTTGTTTCACAATGTGCATGAACTTAAAATCTTTAGAGTTTCATAGTTATAAAGTATAGAAAAGATTACATTTGTTCCAATGTATGAAATACACTTCTTGTAAAACAAAAAAAAAAAAGTTGATTCGAAATGCATTAAAAAAGCTCCTGGCATCACCTTTCTCCTGTACACACACACACACACACACACACACACACGCAGCATTATACACACCCACTCACTCACTCTCACACACACACACACACACAGGGAGAGAGAGAGATCATTAATACAAAAGATTGCAGCAGATTTTGGATTTTCACTCTTTAATATGAACATAAAATTCATTCCAATTTTTTGCCTTTGCTTCAATGAAGATGTGTCTTTAAATCTATGATACCTTTCCTGTTCAGAAAGTTTGCTGACATAGCAAAGAAGTGGTTAGGGAACTCAGTAAGTATGAACAACAATAGCTTAGGGACACTTTCTCAAATAAAGACGATTTCATCATCTGCATTTCGTGGAAAAAAAAGTGCCACATTAAAAACAAATCAGCAGATCCACAAATTATGGATACAGACTCTTTTCAGCTATAGAGGTAATTAATGGCATGCATTAGAGTGCATTGGTGGACACTTGGGCATCTTTTATTTAACATGGTTATACCGCTGTGAATTTTGCTATATAAATATGCTCAAGAGTCTAGAGTGTGACATCCAGCTAAAATCGAAAATATATATTTTTAAATCAGTAACTTTGCAAATTTAGAGGAAATGTTTTTGGACAACAAATGAGTCGCCTTTTAAACAGGGTTTGAATAATTAGCGCTGACAGACAGACATACATACATACCGTGTGAAAGGATGTCCTGGAGCAGAGAACACGCTGTATTGTTGCTTTTCTCTTATGCATAAGCAACGCCAGCATGTCAGAAACGCTCTGTGCGGGCAAAACCGGTTCCAATGCCCATCGAGGCATCAACTGGCCTTTCTGCCGGCTGGCTGGACCCTCAGCTTTCATACTGGGATCTGCAGCACAACTTCGCACTGGCCACTGGGGCAAAACTGATTCTAAACTTTGAAGTACTAGTTTGGTTCTTCACTGCTCGCAGAGAAGTAACAATTAAAGAAAGTGATCCAGCACGAAACACAAATCAAACAGCACAGTCGGAATTGTCCACAACCGCGCTCAGTTTCACAAATAAACAAAAAACTTGCACCAGCTAGACAAAGGAGGGAAAACTGACATTGTAATAAATTAATCACGCTAAAGTCGCCTCTACACTTTTTTGGAAAGAGCCTTTATACATAGCATATGCCAAGCAGACTTAGTGCGAGATAAATAATATGTAGCCTTAAAATTTTACATCTAGAGTTTTATCAGTTTTATCAACAGAGGATCTATGAAACGAGCAAAGCTGACAGGTCTGAAGAGTACGGTGCATGCTCTCATGTCACAAGTTTACCAACATTTTCCAGAAAGACAGAAAGACAACGCAGTTAAAACCTGTAAAAATACTAAATTACGAGTTTCGCACTATGTTTCACCAAGTTAAAAAACAAATCCAGCAAAGCTGCTTCTACCGAAAGCATTTATCTTTCAGATCAGTGTCTCAAAAGCACCATTAAAAAAATGTGATCCTGCATTTACAAAAGTAAATCATTCACAGTGAAAACCAAAACGCACACAGCGTTTGATAAACGACATTAAAATAATGTATTGCACATCTATGTTTTAAAAATTGCATCAAAATTCAATGCGTATTTTCTCTAAAAATTTACGGTCGAATACACAAACTAACGTGCGGGTGTCAGGCTCAAGGATAGAGTTTGCTGGCTTTTATAAACCTTTATGCCTCTTCCCCCACCCCAAAGCACAGACCTCAAATTCGCCTTAACTATCCCCCTCCCCAAAGTGCAGTTGTTAAAAAACACACAAAATCTACCATTTCGGTTAGAGTGTGTAAAACACTATTGCAAAAGTAACTCCTGTTTGTATATATTCACACTGAAAACTAAAACGCATCGGCTGATAAACACTAATTAAATAATGCGTTGCACATCTGTGTTTTAAAGAATGTCTGGGAAAGCCCTCGCCTATTTTTGTTTTAATTATTTTAAATTTTAACTGAAAATGAATGCGAACTAACGGCGCTGTTCTTAGGTGAAAGGTTTTTTTGGGGGGGATGCAGTTATTTAATGAAAGGGATAAAAGTTTGGTCTCTCTCCACATCCTTATTCACCATTTCTTGAGATAAACAGCGTCTTAAAGTCTGAAACAGCCAACTAACTAGCTACTAACTGTAGAAAATCTGCTTATAAAACACACTGACGTTTCAGCTTGATTTTCTGACAACAAAAGTCTTTCTATAGAATAAAAGACAAAGTCATTCCTGTTTGTGTAAATTTACCGTGAAAAGCCCGAAATGCCTACAGCGGTTGATGAACCTTTAATTAAAAAACACCCTGCTAGGAGGAGACAGAGCATGCGCAGTGGGACCGCAGGAAGTGTCCCTTTTCGGAAGACTGAAAGCGCGTACATGAGAGTGCATGCGCGCGTGCTCGTACGTGCACAAGATGTCAGTTTTTAAGCTCGGCAAAGGGGGTGTGGGGGGCAATGCCCCCAGGCAAAACCCCCCCTCCCCTGACCCCCTGACCCCTCACCCCCCACCCCACACCCCCACCCCTCACCCCCCCCCAAATAGGTATCATATATATTCTTCTCCCAGGTAACTCAAAAAGAGAGAAACATAATTAATATAACAAAACATTTTAGAAAAACCACACAATGTTACTATGCGCGCGCCTCATAATACCAGTGTTAGGTTTAACCAAATGATTAATGAATTAAATTAATGAAGAAAACTGCAAAGCAAACTAATAAAGTAAAAAATGGACTGATTTACCCCTGTGTGGCTGATGCCATCACACACCCCCCCTCTTCAGGACTCTCGCTGGTACAGCGAGAGAGGAAGTCGGCGGTAACGTTGTTCTTCCCAGGAATGTGCTTGATGACAAACCGAAAAGGTTGCAGCGCAAGGTACCATCTTGTAATCCTTCCGTTCTTATCTTTCATCTTTTCCATCCACTGAAGTGCACTGTGATCCGTCTCCAGGGTGAATTCTCTTCCAAGAAGGTAGTACCTGAAGGAATCAAGGGCCCACTTGATGGCAAGGGCCTCCTTTTCCACTGTTGAATACCGAACCTCTCTTGGGAACAGCTTTCGGCTGATATAAGCAACAGGATGACGTTCCCCTTCCAAACCTTGAAGTAGCACTGCTCCCAGACCCCTATGAGATGCATCAGTCTGAAGGAAAAAGGGCTCATTAAAGTCTGGACTGTACAAAACTGGTTCACTACTCAGTGATTGACTGATGTCCTTGAAAGCTGCTATAGCCTCCTCTGTCCAGTTAATCTGATTAGGACACTTGATGCCTATCAAGTCAGTTAGTGGAACTGCCCTGGTGGAGAATTGTGGTATGAACCGACGATAAAAGCCTGCCATGCCCAAAAAGGATCTTAGTTGCTTCCTTGTCTGTGGGAGAGGACAAGACTCAATGGCTTGGATCTTACTGACCTGAGGCTTGATCACCCCATTCCCGATCACATGGCCCAGGTACGCAGTCTCAGCAGAGGCAAAAACACACTTAGAGGGGTTCACTGTCAACCCAGCAACACCAAGACGGTTGAAGACAGCATGCAGATGTTCCAAGTGTTCCTCCCATGTGGTGCTGTAGATGACAATATCATCAAGATATGCAGATGCAAAGTCTGAGAGACCACATAGTACCTGGTCCATTAACCTCTGAAAGGTTGCTGGAGCCCCATGCAGCCCGAATGGCATCACTGTAAATTGGAAGAGACCCCAAGGTGTTCGAAAGGCAGTCAACTTCTTTGATCGCTCCGTGAGTGGCACCTGCCAATATCCCTTGCACAGGTCAAGTGTGGTCAAGTACTTTGCCTTCCCCAGCCGTTCCAGCAAATCATCAATGCGTGGCGTGGGGTATGAGTCAAACAGTGATATTGAGTTTAGGTACCTGAAGTCTATACAGAACCTCATGCTTTCATCCTTCTTTGGCACCAGGACCACCGGATTACACCACTCACTCTTTGATGGCTCAATGATCCCTAAAGACAACATGAGGTCAATTTCCTTCTTCAGGGATGTCAGCAGACGTTCAGGGATCCTGTAGCTCAAACGCTTTACTGAGACACCCTCTTTAATGACAATGTCATGCTCAACAATATCTGTTCTGCCAGGAGTCACTTTAAACACTTCAGAGTTGCATGCAGCTCTCACCTGAAGCTGTTTATCATCTGGCAGATGACTAAGGTCAAAATCTACCACATCAGCAGAAGGTAAGTATTGCTCACCAACCTCTTCTTCCTCTGGCACACCCCTTATGAGCATCACTTCTGCTGTCTTTTCAGGGCGCTGTGCCCATTCCTTCAAAAGATTTATGTGCAGAACCCTGCTGGAGCGTGGCTTTCCAGGGATGAACACTTGGTAAGTAGTGGACCCCAATTTCTTCTGAACCTCAAAGGGCCCTTGCCACTTAGCCAATAGCTTGTTGTTGTCAGTGGGGAGGAGCACCAACACCTTTTGTCCAGGACTAAAAGACCTCTGACGAGCTGCTCGGTCATACCAAAACTTCTGCTTCTGCTGGATTTTGGTCATATTTGACTGAGCAAGCTCACTCATTTTCTGCAGTCGCTCCCTCATCTGTACAACATAGGAAACAATGTTAACAGAGTCCATCTTTTCCTTGCCTCCCTCCCAGATGTTTCTTAACAGGGCTAGAGGTCCTTGTACCTCATACCCATACAAAAGTTCGAACGGAGAGAAACCAGTGGAGGCTTGTGGCACTTCCCTGTAGGCAAAGAGAAGATAAGGAAGCCACTGATCCCAATCAGCACCATTCTTATCTACCACCTTCCGGAGCATCTGCTTCAGAGTCTGATTGAACCGTTCTGTTAGCCCATCAGTCTGAGGATGGTATGGGGTGGTCCTCAGGCTTGTAATGCCCAGCAGCTTGTACACCTGTTTAAGTAAGTTGGACATAAAGTTACTCCCCTGATCAGTCAGTATTTCCTGGGGGAACCCTACTCTTGCGAAGAGCTGTACAAGGCAGAAGGCTACTGATTTTGCCTTGATGGACTTCAGTGGGAAGACCTCTGGATATTTAGTTGCATAATCAGTGATTACAAGCATATAGCGATTCCCTGACTTACTCTTCTCAACGGGTCCAACAATATCCATTCCAAGGCGCTCAAATGGGGTACCAATAATAGGCAGTGGTTGGAGTGGAGCTTTGGAAGGGACTTTGGAGGATGTCATTTGGCACTGAGGACAGCTCTTACAGAAGTAGGCTACATCTCTATGGAGGCCAGGCCAGAAAAAATGTTGTTTAATGCGAGCTGTGGTTTTGTGCTTACCCAGGTGGCCAGCCCAGGGAATAGAGTGTCCCAAATTAAGCACTGTTTCTCTAACTTCTTGGGGGACCACTAGCTTCAGAAGTGAGCCCACCTGATGGTAAAGTATGCCATTTTGCAAGACATAGTCACTTTTGTTAATGCCTACCTCCTCTACCGCTCGCTAAAAACAGGAAGCTAAACTAGGATCAGTTTTTTGCAATTCTATTATATTGCCAGAAATTTGAAGTCCCAAAGGTAAGTCTGGATCAGTATGCATTTCTGGGTGTACTATAGTATGCTGAAACTTCTCCTGTCTCCTCTGTCTGCGACTTTTCCGAGGCTTCCCAGGTGCAGCTTCCCATTCCTCATTAAAAAATGTCAAGGCACTGAAAACTTCTGAGGTTTCACTTGATTTTTGAGCTTGGGCTCTAGTAACAGCCACATTGCATTGATGATTCTGGTCTGACTCCAATAAATCAAAAAGCACTGGAAAATCTCGTCCCAGAATAGCCGAATATGGCAGGTTATCAACCACCCCAACATTTAAAAGGTAAGTCTGTCCATTCACCTTAATGTACATGTCAGCTGTTGAGTACATCTTCTCATCTCCATGCACACAACAAATGGGGATGGTATCACTAACACGGACAATATTGGGGGGCACAAAATCTCTGTATCAGTGTACGAGAACTGCCAGAATCAAGTAAAGCTCTTAAAGTTGTTCCATTAGCTTCAATTTGTATCATTTTAACAGTCTGGTCACACTGGAGCCCAGGTTCAGCATGTAGACGTGGCATGAAACACATTTGAACCATCTTAGCTGAAGTTTTTGGGCACATTGGCTTTGTGTGGCCCTCTAACCCACAGAGGTAACAAAAGATCTTTTTTGAATTTTTTAATGGTCTGCCAGCAAACTGGTTCTCACCCACAGGAGTTTTATCAGCTGACACTGGCCTCTGATGGTACATCCGGTCTGATTTGGGGCCTTCCTTTGGCATTTTATTTGCATTACAGGTCCAAGTTTGTCCTTTCCTCCTGGCAGCTACAAACACTTCTGCCAGCTCAGCTGCCTTTGCTGCAGAAGACGGATTGTGCTCTCGAATCCAAACCTGTAGCTCAGGGGACAACATTCTCAAATATTGTTCAAGGATGATTATTTCACCAATTTCTTGGTTCGTTTTACCTTTTGGTTGAATCCATTTTCCGTACAGATCTTTAAGTCGAGCATACAACTCCTTAGGGTTCTCATCAGGCCTGACTTCAAGTGAACGAAATCGCTGCCTGTAGGTCTCAGGGTTAACATCATACTTGGACAAAATTGCAGCTTTAACTTTGTCATAGCTGAGAGAGTCATCAATATCCATGTGAACGTATGCCCCTCTTGCCTTGCCCGTTAGCAGTGGTATTAAACGAAAAACCCAGTCTGGTTTTTCCCAACGATATGCTAAGGCAATGCGTTCAAATGTGGTCAAAAAATGCTCAATATCATCACTATCAGTCAACTTTTCCAGTCTGGGTTCATGCAGTGAAAACTGACCTGATAATGACTGACTGGATTCAGCTTGAGCTTGAGGAGAACTAGAAATGTTAGGTAGCTCCCTTGACTCTGATGACTCTGTGGTAGGTAATGGTAGCTCAGGTACAGGTGATGTCCGGGACTGCACCTCTAACTGTAAAAGCTGGAACTGATGTTGCAATGCTTTGAATTTTTGTTCTTGTCGTGCAGTTACCTCTTCTTGCCTTGCTTCCCGAGCCTCCTGTTGACCCATATGAGCTTGCAATATTGACATCAGATCCGACAAAGATGGCTCCCTTTCTTCAACCTCAGTGCTCTCCACCATTTCAGAGACTCCAATTTCCTCCTCAGCATCAGCTTCCTTCTGAACAGTTACTCCTTTCTTCTTTTCCACCTTTCCTGCCCGATGCATTTTCCTTTTTCCTGGGGGTGAAAAAACCTCAAAGGAATAAAAAAACAAAAACTGTGTCCTCAACTGGCAAATCCCACTGCTGCCACCAATTGTGAGGGACCAAGCAGCCAAAGCATAGAGGACACAGGCAAAAAAGTATCTTCAAAAAGGGTTTTCTTTATTTTAACCCTCAAAAAGTCCAAAATTAACAAAATTCAAAAACATACTTAGCAGGCCCGTAAAAGAGGTCAACTAAATATAACTCTACAAAAAGTATTTTCCAGAAACTCAAACAAAACAAAGTGAGACACAACTTAACTCACAAACTGACCTAATTACAAAGACACATGAGGGTAGCTTTTATAATGATTTGGCCAAACCATTTTCACACAATAGGGGGGAAAACAAAACACACTAATATTAACTAAGCACAGAATAACCTAACTAAACCTAAAACACCCCTGCTCCCGGTAAGCCCATGGTTGGTCCTGCTGAGCAGGCATTTTGTCCCCAGAGTCCTCAGCCACGCCTTTTGCCCAGACAGGAAACAGCCACCGCCCAAACCCAGGTAACTCAAAAAGAGAGAAACATAATTAATATAACAAAACATTTTAGAAAAACCACACAATGTTACTATGCGCGCACCTCATAATACCAGTGTTAGGTTTAACCAAATGATTAATGAATTAAATTAATGAAGAAAACTGCAAAGCAAACTAATAAAGTAAAAAATGGACTGATTTACCCCTGTGTGGCTGATGCCATCACAATACCAAAACTTAAGAATCAAAAAAAAAACCAGAAACTGAAACTCAAATACATAATTGAGAATTAAAACAAAAGCCACAGACCACAGCACATTCAGAGTCTGGTCTCCAGGAAAGTGAAGCCAAAATTAAAGAAGGTGTTTTTGTTGGTCCTGAAATCCTGATGCTTGTTGATGAGGAGCTCAGAAGGAAACTGAAGCCACTTGAATCTGCAGCATCAGAGACATTCGTGCTTATTAATTTTTTGGCAATCACAAAAGGGAGAATTATGCTGAGCTTGTGGACAACATGCTGAAAGCAGATCAGCTAAGTACCAAAATGTCAGTGAAAATGCACTTTTAAAATTCTCATTTCGAGTCTTGCAAGATAAAGTAAAGCTTTACTCCTCTGCTCAGTCTCTATTTGTCATTTGGTTTTTCTCCTACATTTTCAAAATAAGCGCATTATTGTTGCTTATTACTATTTCCCACCAAAGTATTTTTGATGGTTAACAGGTTAAATTCTAAACAGTGTGTTGATATATTATGTTGATATTCAGAAGTGTCAAAATATCCATGTTTATTTCAAAAGCCTTGACCATATAGTCAAGCACAGAGAGCTTACTGATGGTCTTTTCCAGCTTCTCACTTCTTCAAGGGAATGCCAGCATGATCACAGTCACAGACATGTGAATCCTAACATTTGCATGCTGAAATGCTAAAAATCACTGAGTGCAAACTGCAGCTGATGTTAAATTCATAAATGTGTTTTGTCATAATGAGAAAGAATTGGTACATTTTGAGCCAATAATGACGCTGAATGATAGGCGATAAGTTAGAATTCTACATGAGTGGGAGGCATATTTCAAATCCCTTAGCAATCCAAATACAGATATTCCACTTAAACCACATGGCAGTCTCACGGCGGCACCACACCAAAAGCCAGTGATCACTGCAAATCCTGCTTCTGTGGAGGCTGTGTTTATACAAGAAATTCTTTAAAACATTTCAGTCTATGAAAATATTTGACCAAGCAACAACTAAACTCTGCCATCCTTACAGCCCTTACAGCCCATACAGCCCAAAATAAGAGTATTAGAGTATTTCCTGGTTTTAGATAATGTAAAAAATCAAAAGTTTTCATCATTTAATTTAATGGGATATTATACAGTTGTTTTTCAGAAACCTTTTAAAACTGTTTATGGCTGCTGATCTTATCTAATATTTTGTCTGCAAGCCTTGGCCATGGCAGAGCACGCAAAAGAAGCATTCTGAGTGACCAGAAAGTCAATTGCAAATCTTTCTGGGCTGTTTTGGTTTGGAGAAACAAAAAACCCCGGACATATTTTAACATTAAGAGAAGCCAGTTTAAAACGTCAGATACTTCATGTTTGTAATATGGTATTTTAGATTGGCATAAACATGACTGATGTGTTTCTGAGCTCTGCACTACAAGATACATCCTGTTTCTAACAGGCAGATGGATTTATTAATTACGTTTTCAGATTATCAGTTCCTCTTTAACTATCAGATGCCCTCTTATGAATGCAAATGAAAGAAACAGCTGAAGACAATTTAAGCAATCTATTAAAGTTTACCTGAGGGCTTCAAAACACAGTGATACAGTGCAGAGATTCTACGGAGAGAAAATTGTGTTTTTCATTTTGGTCGCAAATACCACGTCTGGTTGTGTTATTTCCTTCCCACAGGGCATGACAACCTAGATATCAATAATATTACCTTGTAGACAGTTTTTGTGAGTGACAGGGGCCAACAGCCAGCAGGTAGATGGAAATGAATCACTGAATCAAGGCTGAATTCTACATTTCAAGATGATTTTGATCTGCCATTGCTAAAACATGTCTGGCCCAAAAAGAACTTGTCTTTTGATTATCCATAATATGGTGAACACAAAAGTCCATGACTGGTGACAGCTTTAGTCACTGAAGCTGTTTTGTTTAACCTTTTAAAAAAAGGGGGAGAGAACAAGGAAATACCTGAAGGCAGGTGATGAATAAAAGCTGCACTCTTTCTCTTCCCTAACATCCCTTTTGTCTTTGCACCTCAGGCTAAAGGTATTGACTAGCGCCTCCTTTCATTTTGTTGGTTAAGGGTGCACCTTGTCCAAAGGACTCCAGCAGTGCTGTCTCAAGCCTGACAGCTCCTGGGCTCTGTGCATGCTTTGTGTCTTGTTGCTTATGTCTGATGGTCTAATCTGGACAGAAAGGAGATGCTCGAGGCAGAACAATCTTCAAAGACATTTTATGCCAACTGGTTATTTAACTAGTTTGGCATCACTGCTTAAAGCGTAGCAAGGATAGTTGAAACACTTCTCCAGATAACATTCAAACTCTAGTCTTTCGGCCAAGAGTTGGCTCAGTTTGTACTCAGTCTGCCTCTCCTACATTGTTATGCATACTTTCTTGCTTGTTAAATGCTTGCACATATATTTTTAATACACTTATTGTAGCAGATGGTAGGAACAAAAGGCTGATATGATTGTTTCGGTGAAGGACTGTCTACCTGAGGGATGCTCATTCATTAAAAGTCCAACTATACACAATGCGTCTCTCATTGTTTTGTGGACGTTTTAAATCGATGGGCAGAACTTTGTCGTTGGGGTCAGGACATTATCTCAAGAATGACACTTTCTCTCAAATGAGTTCACTGTCAGACTGCAAACTTTTTTTTTGCTCATGAATTTTTTATGAGGTGGAACAAATGTCTTTTGTTAACTTTTGTGCAAAAAGCATTTGCATTTCAAGTCCCTGTGCTTATTTCACTACATTTCTAGAGACCATACTTAAGTGCCTTCATTCGGTTTCCTCTGGATGTTCAACAAGACCAAAAACAAAAGCAGAAGTTCACTCGGGTCTAATAAATCCTGAGCCATTTAACTCAAACATTAAACATTTCATTATTATCTGCCCCTTACGCCTTGCTTCTTTGTAGCTTGCTAGCAGTTCCTTGAGTCCATCTTATTTATCACTGCTGAGGGTGATACAGAGCTCTGCTTTATGTGTACTAAATCAGGGAAGAAGGAGAGCAAAAGTAAAGCCTTGGGGGATAGACTAAAATCAAAACAGTCAAGACAAGTATAAACCAGCCACTTGAATTTGTATTTATGCTGACATGTGTTCCATGCAACATAGCTTCTCGTGGAAATTTGTAGAAGCAAATACCAGTTTTGTACAGTAAATCTTTAGATCAGTAGATCAGACTTGCATTAAAAGACAGAAAAGCAGACCTGAGGGAAAGTTCTTTAAAAATCCATAAAACATAAGATCTGAACGAGAGGGTAAAATAAGAAGGAATAACAAACAGAATTCCAATGCATTGTGTTAAGAGCTGTAAATGCATGAAGCTCCTTCCTTGTTCCAGCCTCAGATATTCAGTTTGTAAAATACCTCCTTGAACAGTTTGCCATCATCGCTTGTCTTCATTATAGTCTATGTTAATCTGCCTGTGGCAACTTATAAGCCTCTTCCAATTACATTTGGGAAGAAATTGACCATTAAGTCTTACATAAGCTAGTGTAATTTAGCAAAATGTTTTATTTTCCAATCATAGATAGAACTAATCTGATGGAGCAATGCGATGCAGTAATTCCAGTGATGATCCAGTAATGAAACAAATCATTAGGACTGTAACAGAGCGCAGCCACCTCGCTCAGAAACACCATTATAGGGCTGTGGTTTGTACGGGGCTTGTATTGTTTGACTTGTTGTCATTGCACTCACTGTCATTATGCTTACCTCACCATTGTTATGTTAAGTCAGCTGCAGCAGCCAAGTGGTGTAAAACTGACCGCTTCTTTGCAAACACTATTGTGTAGTTTTGGTATAAATTAATGTTCAAGTAATCTGAGAGTTGCAGATGTGGTGTGAGAATATGCAGTTTTGCCAGCTGGTTGTATTTTGTTTCCCGTGTCTGGGAGAAACAGGTTATAACCCATTTACATTTAGTCACTGCGCAGATCACATAGCTATTTAAGCACAAAAAAGCCAAATGTAAATGCATCTTAGAAGGATCGTAGATGGATTTTTGATTGAAGTCTTATTGCTCGAACCAGCTGGTGAGAATCATTTAAGCCAGATGGCCTGAAATTAACTGCCATTCAGTTAAAATGGGGAGATATACATATGATTCTGCAGAATGCATACTGAGTTGTGCCAGCATTTATCTGATAATGGATCAATTTGATCACTGAATGACAGATATGGATGAGAGAAAACTGTATAAATGTTAGAGTCATTAGTAACTTTTGATAATTGCAACCAAAATGCTAAATACACAGACATGCAGTCAAAATATTATAATATGGAATGAAAATACAGTTAACAGCAATATAAAACCAAGTTAAACACAGAACAAAATAGAATGAAAGAAATAGTGGGATTGTATGGATATTGTGGTGTTGTGGGTTTTGCTTCCCGGTGTCCGTGATGCCTAGGTGAGAGTGGGATGTGCTGTCTGGCCTCTGTTGGGTCTGAAGAGGAACCTCAAACACTGATTGATCCCTTCCTGCATGTTTGTGGTTCAACACGCTTGGGATTTCTGAGCTCGTATAGGTTCTCATTATCGCTCCTTGTTTTGATATTTAAACTCTGGTGATTTGGGAGATTTTAATGAGGGTGAAAGTGTCTTCACAACACAAATCACCCAACTACCTGTTAATAATGTTTCATCCCTACTTGAATGTAATGTTTGTGGTTTTCATTGCAGTAAATGTTGCCCTATTTGAAAGTTAAAGGGTATTAGCTCTAAACTAGTTTTTACTGAAACAAAGGATTGGGGAGGGTCAGATGCAAACGCTTACAAACTGGGCTGACAGAAATTTCACAACATAACACTTGTTACACTACATGTTGATCTTTATTTGTCTTCGTCCTTTGTGTTCTCTTGTGTTTCACCGAATGTAGGTTTTGCCGTCTCTGACAGAAAGAAGACCCTAGCTAAAATGTAGTTAAGCTTTCAAAAATGTCCGGTGAAGGTCCCATGCATAGACAAAAATGGGCTAATGATGTATAAGAAGAATATGAGGTTCAGTCTGAGGCAGTTTCATCTACAAGAGAAGGAGACCTGTCAATTATTCCTGAAGCCCATTAAAAAGGTGAAAAACTGGGTAAAAAAAAAATCTCAATACAAAGCCTCAATTTACAAAAAAGGTTTGAACTGATTTTTAAAGGAATCCACAGAGTCAGCTAAATGAAGTTTGCATGGCAGACTGTTGCAAGGTTTAGGGGCCAGAGACTGAAAGACTAGCTCACCCTTAGTACTCGGTCTCATAGGAGGAACAGCCAACAAATTCAGAGCCTTTAACTGAAGATTGCAAACAGCAGCATGTCTAATAAGAAGCTGAGATAATTAATCTTGTCGTCCATTTAGTGCTCTACAAGTAACCACAAGAATTTTAAAACAAATCCAACAGAGTAATATAAAGAGTTTAAAATAGGAGAAATGTGAGCTTGCTTAGTAGAAGGCCTTAGCAGTCTGGCAGCGACATTTTTCTACAGCTTGGAGGGGTGAAAAAGATGATTTATCTACGCTGGGCTTTACCGTAATCTAGACAAAATGGCACAAATGCATGAACAATTCTTTCCAGTTCAGTTGAGGATACCATGGCGCGCAATTTAGAAATACACCTTAAATGAAAGAAATAGGAATGTGGAACAGATTTTATACGAGAGTCAAAGCCTAGGGAAGAATCAAATATTATGCCATGATTACAAACAGTGAATTTAGCAGATGAGCAGAAGGAAGCGAGTGCTTGACTTGGAGGAGCTATAATCATTGCTTCAGTCTTGTTGGAATCCTAAACAAGGTCATTGTTGGAGAGGCAAAGGAAAGAAAACAATAATGGGCCCAAGGCTGAACCTTGCTTAACCCCAGGGGTTAGAGAAGCAGTGGTGGAAGAGAGCTGGTTTGCCCTAACAGAGAAAGTCCTGTGAGACAAATGCAGCCAAGCAACCAAAATCCCACAGGAGAAAGCAGACATCTGACTTCCTCTATGCTCAACCGGGGGTGGGGGGAGTCCAGGGATGGCCTTCTAGTCCTATAATTTAGCGAGCATGCACAAACATCTCAGTCCATTTACTTAATAAAGCCTTTTAAACTCATGTCAAGTTCTCTTGAGCTTTTTGTGACTTACCACATCGGCACACAGTAACATATACAGCTACAGGTGGTACATGTGCTAACATTTCTAGCTGCTAATATGCTATCCGCTGTTAACATCGTAATACACTGAATCTGATAGAAACAGTTCAAAACAAATCTCGGAATTACTTCAAAGTCCTTAACCAAGTGGCAAACTCTGTATTTACCAAGATAATAGGCACTTATTCTTTGGTATTCTTAGCAGTTTTCACCCAGCACGTTTGCCGTACATATGTCTTTTTTTTCCCCCCACATCTCCTGCCTCACATTCCTCAATTAGTCCAAAATTCACAGATAAGAAATGCCAATAAACAAAATCAAGACCGGCAGTCTGACGCTCAGCAGGGTAGGTAATAAATTGTGCACATCACTCTCAGGTGCATAGAAATAAACTAATATGAGATGTAATCTGTTTTATTAAAATGTTGTAAATAATTTTGTCAGCCACTGTTTTAACACATATAATCAACTTATGAACTTCATATCACTTTAAAATGAACTTTGAGCTATTTAAGCATTTAAACTATTTGCTCATTTGCCATAGTCTCTTATGGGCTGGGCTACACAAATAATAGGAAAATCCGTTTAATGCTGAGCTATTGAGACCAGCCAAAACCTTAAGCCTGTTAAGTAACATACTAGGGTCAGCAGAATCAAAGGCTGCAATGAGATCAAGTAAAATGAACAATTTTACTTGATCTCAGTGTACAGAACAGCTCTCTGAACCACATGCCATTAAAAGATCATTTTAGAGCTTCAAAAGAGCAGGTCCGGTGGAGTGCTGCTTTTGAAAACCAGATTGAAAAGGTTCAGAAATCTGTAATTTGCATAATAAGGATATGACTTCCAACAATTTCCCCCAATAATTTGCTTATAAATGGCAATTTTGAAATAGTCTAATAATTGCCAGCAGAACTGGCAGAAAGATTAGGGATTTTTAAAGGCACTTAAAAACAGAAAGTGCATTGAAGTTACTTTTGTTATGAGTTGTGAATAAAGCTTAAATGAAATTCAATTAGTAAACGTAATTCCATTGTACATGCACAATGACAATAAAGAGCTATTCTATTCTTCTGTTCTTTCTGGCATTATTTAAAGTTACCAGGCAGGATCAGGTGCACTGTAATGTCCCTCTGGACTGAAACTACATCAAAATTTGTGCCACCAATGCAATTCAGTATGAAACTTACCCACAGACATTTTGATATGCCACAGTAGGAAAAATATCTTCTACTGGTTTCCCGGGAAACCATGGCGGTGTGAGCAACACCAAGCCTCTGAAATCCAAGCAGCTAAGACAAATTCTGTCATCGTTAGAGGCCCTGCACCTAAAACACTAATAATAATTGTTCGAATGTTTCCATTTCACTCTGGCTTTTCCAACTCTGCTTTTGATGTATTCATTTCAGATTTTGTTTTATTAAAAAGTGGATGGCAAGGTCCCAAACTCCTACATAGTCCAAAACAACAAATCAAACAACTCTCTTGGTTGAATTGTCTCTGGCTCTTGGCACAATGCAGCAGCTTCCCTGTTGGTCTCCTGGAATCTCTCAGGTGGTTTGTGACACAGTTTGGCTTTTTGTCATTATTCATTATGGTTGTCTGTATGGCATTTGTAAGTCTCCTGTTATTTCAGACCAGTGTCTGGTCCCATTCATCTGCTTCCTCAATTAGATTCACGAATTCTTACGCCACAGTTTTACCATGCAGCCAGATTGTCTTTGTGCTGTCTGGCCTTCCATCCACAGATTGTTTGTTTTCTCTGCCTGTTATTGATTTCATCTGAATGGTGTCCTGTTTTTGCCTTCGTTCTTTGTTTTCCCTGCATTTCTTGGACTCTGTAACAATTTCTTTATGCTGTTGTGTGCCTTGTTTTGCGTGCGTGTTCCCTTTGATTTCTTTGCTCGAGCCGAGACAGCTGTGCGTCAGTTTTAAATTGTTTTACGTCAAGCTGATTCTCCCAGCTTTCATATCAGTGCCAAACTACGCACAGGGGTAAATAAGGAATTTAATGATGGCTCCGTTGAATTTAGCA
Organism: Pelmatolapia mariae; assembly: GCF_036321145.2. Taxonomy (NCBI): domain Eukaryota; kingdom Metazoa; phylum Chordata; class Actinopteri; order Cichliformes; family Cichlidae; genus Pelmatolapia; species Pelmatolapia mariae. The sequence continues at coordinate 17,448,618 of NC_086238.1, read as the reverse complement.
GCTGCAGTTACAGGTACTAATGCTCTCAAAGCTTCACCCAACAACTGAAAAGAAAAACTCCACAGTTAACATTTGCCACCTGTGAACATTTAGTCCAAACTGTTCATTACTATTATAAAATTTTGCACGCCGTACCTAGTTGGCAGAACTGGAAGTAAAACACAATGGGAGAAATTTCAGTTTTTCTTGTCGTACTATGTGAGATGAACACTGAATAAATACATTGTACAAACTCTTTGGCCCTGGCACATCCCTGCTGGGTGGGCTAAATTTAATCTCAAATGTAATCGAGACATCAGCAGGATGCCCTACATTCTTTGCTGCTGCTGTGTACACTGTGACATGTCACACAATAAAAAGAAAATAAGAAAGCAAACAACCAACCTCAGCATAGAAATTCAGAGCGACCTCAGAATTCTCAAAAGAATGCTGCAGCTGCCTTAAAGGTCTAAATGCTCTCTGACAGTCTGGGATAAATTATTCTTGTCTGCCTGAGCTTTGGGATTTTGTTGGCGACACTAGAAACCCAAAAACTGCAGCACAGAAGCACAGCTTGTGATATATCATATAAGGCAAGCTACCTGGCCAAGCTGTACGACAGCAGCAGCAGCAGCAGCACGCTTAATTTCAGGTTTTAAGTTTGTTGCTCACACCCTTCAGCACTAAAGAGAGTTAGGATGAGGAAGGATGTTCAACACACAGCCTGGGGTGTTTCAGAGTGCAGCTACTCAAACCTGTCTTAGCTGTTTAGTTCAGAGATTGCCATACTTGTCAGCACTGCTGCTGGAACTGAGAGAGCACTTCAGCAAGCATACAAGAGAGGTGGATCCCCAAACCCCCCCCTGATGTTAGCCCAAACATGTTTGTTTGACAGATTCATGGACCTGAAGAAGCAACAGCCAGGACTAAGTCATAGATTCCTTCACCTCATGGTCAAATGGACACCAGTTTGTGGTACTGAATAACTAACCGCTGCAGCAAATCCTCAGGAGGTAGTGCGAAGCCTTGGGCCATGCTGTAACAGTCAATTATATCCATATACACTCCAACACACACTCACTGCACCATAACCACCTTCCATTAGTTATTGTTGCGACCGGTAAACCCATGATTAAAAGCAAAGGACCTCAGCAACATTTCTGTCATACGCACACTGGCTGATATGAAGCTTTTTGTTTAGGGAATTGAAATTAAATGAGAAATGGAAATAGAGGGATTTCAGTAATTAGTATATCTGGTTGCTAATTACATATTATTTATGCATGATAATTATCAGAAGCAGATCTGTGGTTTCTGAGACGTGTAGGTGGAGTGGAACATGTTGCCAAGAGGAGCTGCCACTCAGACAAAAATTCACTTCAGTTGGTTCTGAGTCATATGAACCGGTGTCAGGGATTTCACCTTTTCATTCCCCCAAAACAACTAAAATATTTCATATAAGAGACATCAGTGTGGGTTGTAACATCCACCTTCCACCTTCAAGGTCCAAACCTGTGAATTGGTACACGTCAAAATAGTCACGAATGTATTATTGTGCTTGTGAACCTCTGTTTGGTAGCTTTGGAAATTATGTTATTGTAAAAGTTCACACAGTTATTGGCCATGACCTATACTGCAGACTTTCACAAATTTTATAATCATAAGTCTTACAAAACATTAAGATTATTAAAGGAAAGGTTTTAAGATTATACAAACTCTACTGGTTTTCGAGTTTGTATAACTCATCATGGGCATGATTGTTTTGGTAATCTTAGGCTTTTAAAGATTTCTTTAAACAGTTCTTTTTCCAGATTGGAGCGATTGTACAGCATACATCTTTAATTACTTTAATAAATAATATTTAGGTGCACAAGTCTAAAATAATGTTGTATTTTCTTGAATCCACACAGGGTTTAAAGTATGCATGCACTCCAACAGAAAAGGGTTTTAAGCACAGTCCAGAAAATTTTCAACAGGGTTAAGGTCTCCATTATTTGTACAATGTTCCAGTACCACTGGCCCAACACCACGCTTTACAGTTGTTACAGTGTTACTAGGTTTTGACAGCCTCACCAAATATCTTTCTCTCATCTGACCATAAAACCTTTCTCCAAAAGGCACTTGGCTTGTCCATGTGGGCAGCTGCAAATCTCAGTCACGCTTGAAAGTGTCAGTTTTGGAGTAGGGACTTCTTCCTTGATCCACAATCCATAGTGATGTAAAAATGTAAAACGTCACTGTAAAAAAGTGACACTGGTGTTCCAACAGGTTCTGATTCATTGCCTTGGTGGTTCCTGGATTGTTTCCAGAACATCCTAAACCAGTTTGCTCCCAGAGGGTCTTTTTCCAGGCGTTGGCAGAATGATGACATATCCAAGTAACTTGAACTCCACAGTAATTTAAAAATGGCCCATTAAGCTTCTGAAGTGCCCCGACCTCAACCCTAAATTTGTGGACAATTTGTGGACTATGCTTAAAAGTATTAAAACCAGCCAATTTAAATGAACTCTACCAATTACACCAAAAAGAGCAGTCAGATATCCAGCTAAAATAATGGCAGAAGCTTCTTGATGGCTACCAAAAGTGCCTGGTCAAAGTGTAACTTGCTAAGGGCAAATATTAGTGAAACAAGTGCACCCAATTTTTTAAAGTAACTAAAGATGGAACACCCTGGAAAGAGAATAGTTCAAACAAATAATGAAAATTTCCCAAATTATCATGACATTCGCCCCCATGATGAGTGTATGACTGCAAATGTATGTCTTGCTAATACCAAGTTGGATCCCTTTTGCCTTCAGAACTGAAAACATCAAATGTCAAATTATTGCTTTAATATAAAAAGCATACTTTGAAAAATGTCTCTATATAATAAGAAGAATAACTCTTTCAAGCTTCTCAACCTTTTACCCCAAGTGATGGCATTTAATAGGACCTTGCAGATACACAGACTCTAAACACTGCTGTCTTTCTTCAACACAAAGATAAAGTCAGTATATTTATCTTACAGTGACGCACGCAATATGTCTGGGAGCACAGTGAAGGCAGTGGAGCTCCTGTCAACACCTGCACTCCTCAAATCGTGCTGCAAATAATTGACTCATGTTGCTGATGCTTCATACATCAGAGAGTTTAAGTGCTGCTGTGACCTAAGCATAGTTCAACCGCCCACATGCGCGTTACAGACAGACACCTGAAGATGCTGCAATAAAAATATCTTCATGTGCAAAAAGTACCACAATAGCCCGATGTACTGTATGTTCCTGGAGAATAGATGAATCACTGGATGGTTTTCTGCATTTGCTGCAGCTTATTTGAGCTCCCATGTGACCTGCACCTCAGTGTTTTGCATTTACAAAGTAATGTGAAACATACCGCAAGACACCAGTAATGCAGTTTTTATGCCTTGAACAAATTATAAAGCTTTTGTCATCTTTAAGCCTTGGTAGCTGGTTCATTGCAGAATATTTGCCTGCATTACTCTATAGCACAGCACTTTTTTTGAGCTGAGTGCTCATGGGTTGTGTTTGCTTTTTATTGCTAGACTTGTAAATGGATAAATGGAGCAGGAACCGATGTTTACATTCAAACTGTTTACCGGCCATTTAGCCATATAATGCAACTCATTTTAATCAATTTATTATTTATGACCGGAAAAAATGGGCAGACCTTGCAAGCTAAGCAAGGTCTAGCTTGCTAATGTGCAAGTTTCCTTTGAAAGGGAAAACAGATCAAGATGATGCATGCCACTGCTGTCACATACACCACGGAGAGCCAGCAAGCTCTTTCCTCTTTGGTCAGTGAGTCGTGGGTAACTGGTGTGCTGGGGGTCACATCACAAATGCACGGAGAACCAATGATTCACAGGGTGACAACGTTTCATCAGAGGGCAATATTTTATAAGGCCCATGACGTGATATTTCACACAACCTGTCAAGCCTTCCCGAGGAAGCTTCAAAGACAGAATAAGCCATACTTGTCTTTCGAGTTATTGATGAAGAGTAAGTGTAGAGAGATGGATTATGATAAATAAGCCACAAAAATGAAACTGCCTGCACCACACACGCTACTCTGGCTGGTTATTTCTCAGTCGCAATATTGGGTCAGAAAAGTGTGAGTGCCCATATCAGCTCAGCTGTTTCGTCCAATGAAATACATCTGTTTCTTATCAGTGTAAGATTTTATCACAGCGCACAGCGAGTCTGCGGTGACTGGATTTGTAAAGGCGCTCACGAGTTTCTAAAGAGCGACATTTCTGTGTATCAAGTCCAACTCCAGCCTGCTGCACTTTATTGATATCTTCACTGCACAGCATTCGGTGCTGCAGGATACACGCGGTATAATCCTCCAACAAAGTCAAGTCATCTGCTTCATAATGGAGCTGCCAGAACATGTCAACAGACAGTGGCCCAATTTTATCTCAGCATTGCCAGGGGATCATTAGCATCTATCACTTTTCAGAAACTCTGCTGAAGTTGGAGTACATTTAAAATGGCTGAAGGAATACTGTCATATTTTCATCTTTAACTGGCACTCCCTCACGCTCAAGATGTTTGTCACATTGTGGGAAAAGACTCAAATTTTGTGTTTTACTTTCCTGAGAATGGATTTCTCATTATAAACACAGGGTAAAGCCAAGTGCAAACTCAACTGTATTTTTCCATGAAATATACTCACTGGCTGGTGAAGAACAGTTCAAGTTACTGCATAAGAATTTGTTTTGATATGAGGGTCGAGTCAGGTAATACTGTGTAGCATGAGCAAAATTAGCTACAGGATTGGGAAAATATTGATTTTACCCCCTGGTGACTTTGGTGTCATCTGCCACTGATCAAAAATCCACCATCCCATAGTATTTATAGTCATACTGAGAAGTTTGAAAGCAAAAATGCAGGTTAAAACTGAAACTTAATGCACAAGTGACAGTGTTCAGTGCAAACCCTTTTAGCATGTTTCAACTAACAGACTTAAATGGTACACTGAAAATGTTTTTTGCCATCTTTATATTCCAATATTGCATTTGAAGCATACTGCACTATGACCAAGTGGCCAAAACTGATCGCGTGCAAGAAAATGCGTCATCATTTAATGTTCATTTAATAAACTTTCTGAGCTAATGAGCTTCTACAGTGACTACCATAATCTTTTTAAGGTGTGTGTTTTCATTGTGTGGTAAGAGCATCCCAATCCAGCACCATCAGCTTGTAAAGAAAACCTTGTTAAAAACAAGCACAGGATGCAGATGTAGTAAAGCTGTTGGTATTAACATTGCTGCAGATGCTGTCAGAATGAATGTTTGATGTTGCACGAAACAAACATCAGGCAGTAATCCTCTCATAATGATCCACAAGTGGATGGAAACGTGGACAATATTTGCCTTATTGGAGCTGGTACGAGCGCACCTCATTAAAGTGATGACATTTTAATAAGCCCCAACGAGTGTGAAGTTTGTCGTTCCGCGTGAGATCCCTTTTTCTTTACCCAGAACATGTGGGTTAGTATTTACTTCAAAGGGAGTGTGTCACTGAGAAAGAAGCAGCTAAAGAAAAGGGGTATTTTCTCAGCCTTGCACCTGCAGTATCAAAAAAAAGAAAGAAAAAGAAACCTAAATCTAATGCACCCATTATAACACCAATTACAGTTTTGACAAATTATCATGGCTGGATTCAATAAGCCAAAAATCCCTCAGCCATCCGTGTTTTTTTCCGTGACACTGTTTGACAGGAGAGAAAAAGCAACAGTGCCTAATAAAGGCGCTTCTGCGGCTTTAAGAAACAGCATCTCAAATACACCAAGCTTACAGGTTGTGACAGCCAGAGTTTATATGGCAAGAAGCCACACATATAAATTGATACTTTGGGTCTTTCTTTAAAAAAAAAAAGTAACTAAATCCCTGAGGCATCACAGAGCGATCTGTGTGTGCTTGTATGAAACACTGGCTGTTGTTTCATAGCTCATGTGAAAGATATCTAGTTATCGCACGGACAGAGTTTAGAAACTGCTGATGGCTTCCTTTATAATACCAACAGAAAGGCTGTAATAATAGGCTCTTAAAAATGAAATATATCCTACATGCCTCATGCCATAATTTAGCATGAACTGTACTGGTGAATTATTTATTAACCTCGTGGAAAACTTAAAATTCTGCATTCTCTATATTTTCTTTTATTTATTAATTCATTCACTTGGAAAATGTCACGGCATGCAGCATTTGTCTCTGCACTTTTCATGCACCATATGGTGCCGGTATTTTTTCAGAATTAATGCTATTTTGGAATAATAGAAAAAGCCACAAAGTGGTGACTGCCCTGGCTGTTTGCTGGGTTCATTTTAGTTTGTGGAAAATGCTGCCAGGAGGGGGGTGCAATTTGGGAAGGCTCGAGCTTTAAAATCGATATCGTGTATGACCTTAAAAGCCCCAATATTTGTATTTCTTTCTTTCTTTTAATCCTGCTTGTCGGGATGAAAATGCTTTTTACATTTTGTGATATTTGATGCAGTAGAAATGCTTTTTTGTCCAGAGGGGAAATTGAAACAATGCAGACTGAAATGCTTTACAGCTGTAACGTGAATTTAGAATACATGATTAGCTGTCACACACAGTCGCTGTGTTTAAAGGACTGTCAGTCAGTTTGACAGTGAAAAATGCATTTGCTCCCATCTCTTGTATGACTGATGTCAGGGTTGAATAAAAGATTAAATGGTTTCCTTTTTGAATTTTTATTGAACTAGCATAGAAAAGCACTGTTGGTTATGTATCTCATTAGATGAAGCATAATGGGGACAAGAGTAAGAGCAGTAAGAGGTAAACCACGGGGTAGGCTTCATAATCTCTGCTGTGGTTGTGCCATATACAGACTTCAGAGTCTTTTAGTATCTATACAAATATTAGTGGATAATAACTGAAATGGATCCATCAGTTGGATTGTGAGCAGCTGAACTAATGCAGCAATATTTCTCTCTGCTGTTCTTGGATGTTGTTTACATCGTTCACACAGTTTTCTTTTGCAGACTTTACCCTAATTAATGCAATACAAGTTAGCTTTCTTTTTTAGTTTCATCCACAATGTCTGGACAACTTTGTCCCCATATTAGTACCACTGTAACAACTATCACCCCACCAACCACTTTTCAGTTAATATTAGCATTTTTTTTTAACCTAAGGCTTCCCACTATGTGACTGGGTGGACATGGAGAGCAAAGATAGCTTTGGAACCAAACAAATCTGAGGGCTCATGTTTCATTTGCTCTGGTAGAATGCATCTGGCCTTCCTCCCGCTCCCATTCAAACGTTTCCAAGTGCCCTTGCTCTTGCCAGGCCAATCACCGCCATTTATTTATTAGCTGTGAGGTCCGATACAGTGACAGACATTTCTGTAGCCTGCTTCCATTTTTTTGCAACACAAGTCACGTGATTTTTTTTCCTCTTTTTCTTCTTCTTTTTTTCTCTGATTGCTTGTATTCTACCCTAATTTCTCCAGAGGTATTTTGGTCTGTGCTTGATGATAACGGCTCTTGGTAATTGAACTGAACTAAGAGTTTTCAGACTAATTCGCACATTTGTCTGGTGATTCCAGGCTGGAGCGGAGAGAGAAGTGAGGGTGAAACTTGGAGACAGTGGAGACAGACACATGGAGAAAGATTTTTTTTTTTTTAACTCAAAATTTAAAAAGAAAACTAATCAAAAAAAGCAACACACTGATTCATAAGCACATGCTGTTGGCTGCAAACTAAGAGTGTGCAGAAACACTAAGTTACCCTCTTAAAATGTAGTTGTTACTGTATTCACTTACAACTACATTCATTAGATGGTGGTTAGTCCAGTTTTAACCAGCATGAGTCTGTTTTGTCTAAAGTGCCTCTGGGCATGAAAAACCATTGCATGAGTAATTTGTGGTATGTAATGGCCTGAGGAATTAAAAATGAGGTTAAAAAGAGAGTAAACACTAGTTTCTGGATGGTAACCAAAGATAACAGAGACCAGAGGATTAATTAAAAATATAGTTTCCAGTAAAATTTAAAATGCCACATATGTAAGATACCTAATATTCCTTAAAAATGTGAGCAACTAAAAACAAAACCTGTGGTCACAGCAGTCTCTTAAAGCAAAACATAACACTCTGAAACAGTCCAAACAGCATGAGCAGCAGTATTCATCCTCTTTTCCATCTTCAGTTGCCTCTTGCCAAGTCGCCTGCTACTGGTAGATTTGGCTCCTCCTCTGTGCCGTGTATGAGAAAACATCTGCCATGGCCTCCCAGTCCCATGTTTCTTTGCTGTCCATTGTTCTCCATCCGTTTCTCTGCGTTCCCGTGCTGCTGCCTCTTTTAAAAAAAGAGTGGACTCGGAAAATGTGATTAATTTCCTTGATTAGGGAAGAGGTTGGTAGGAAGTAAAACCACTCAAATTAAAAATTAAAGCAACTTTCAAAATAAAAGTAAGCAAATATATAATATAATAAAATGATAAGTCACACCATAAATGAAACACAGCATAAAAAAATAAGATTGCTTCTTCCACATGACAAGTGTGTTGGAACAGAATTAAGTTAGGCCCAAAAATTGACAAGGGAATCTGATAAATGAACTGTGGTTCTGTCTTAATTTTATATTGCCAAGAGATATGAATCTGTAGTCTGCTGACTGCAACAGATGAGCTCTGTAAGGCAAGTATAGGGCTGAGATACACACTAAAAGTGCTTCTGTGCTGGCTGTTAAAGCTAAACAAAACTCTCATCACAAACAGTTCTTTAAAAAATATGTATTTAATAATCAAGGTATTCAGGGGTAGTTGCATAAAAACAGATGTTTACAGACTATGAGCAGTAATAACTGAAGAGCAAGAAAGTTTAGCAATGTTGTGAAGACATAGTTATAGGGTGTAACAGTCTGTTGAAGCCCATCTGTTTAGCTTTGTAAAACTTCAGCATATTGGCAACAGTTCCTGTTTTTGTCATTATTAGAAATTTGAGCCACGCGGCATGTTGCAAATTTATCCCTGCTCCATGCGTCATAATAACCATATGGAGCTTGCTCAGTATGGTTGGTAAACAGCAGATTCTTCATCTTGTGGTGATGCATTTCATGTGATTATAAATATAACTGCAGTGGCCATGCAATCAAATCTCCATTTCAGGCCCCATAGTTTGAGATAGACCACTGTGTTGGATTGCATTAAAGAAATGACTGGGGAAAGTGCATCTTTGCCTGTTTGAGCACATTCAGTCTATCGCGAACATTACAAAACAATCCATCTCTCTTGTCTACAATGATTTTTCCCCCCACTCACTATTGTAGAGTAGTGCGTCTCAGGGTTGCATGCCACTAAAGCCCTGCAGCATATAGGGAGAAATGTCCTTATTCAAATTGTTGTCCTTGCCCTTGAGAAAGTGTGCATGCATGTCAGCAGCAGTAACACTTTATATTTGGTAAGGCTGACAGCTCGGCGAGGGGTGGGAGGAGGGAGGCGAATGTTTTGAGAATTGCATGGCAACGTTTGTTTGTAGAGGGTATGATTGGAGAAGGCAGGGAATCCTCTAATGGTTTAAATGTCAACTGGTCAATAAAAGCCTGGCATCCTGTCACTTCTCATTTGTACTGAGACAGAGGATGCTATTAAAGACTGAAACTAAAATTACCAACTTGACATTTCCCCATTTACTCACCGTTGTTTCTCATGTCCATTCTCCATTCTGTCCTCATAACTGTGAATCAGGTCCCTCCACATTCCTCAAATCTGTTCTCCTGTCTGACCCTGACAATTACATGTATTATTGCAACTGGGAGCCTGGGATTGTATTTATTTTTAATTGATAATTCATTTCAGACTGAGCATGCTTATGTCCTTGTTGATCATGTGTTTTGCTGTGGGGAGAAAGTTAATAAACATCATTTGGATGCATGAATTAAACCATTTATTGTTACAGAGTGTCCCAACACTCTGGACATGGCATCCTGGCGTGAATCCTGATCAGGTTAGGACTCTGTGTACCTCTGAATGAAAGGCTGGATAAGGAAAAAAGCAACACAAATGCCTGTAAAGATTTAGGTTCCCTAACGCTTTGGAAGCAAAAGTGTTGATATTTGATGGAAATGAGCTAATTTGCCTTTTAGTCATTAGATGTGGACAAGTGAACGTCATGTGGCCAACAGGAGAAGTGGAAGCCTGTTTCTAATTAACCTACAAAGATATATACCATCATGTCACCAAAAGGAATAGCCCAAAAAAGTCCTCTGACCTGGATGTACCCATGGCCAGATTTGGATATCCGCTGTAGAAATGTTCTAGAAATAAACAAGACGTGTGGCTTTTGCTAGTAGCAGCATGGCCGCATATAATTAGTAATGCAGTCCTCATCAGCTGAGCTAGCTGCACGCTTCTTTTGGTTGACAGATGTACACACATGTAGAGAGAAAACAGTTCCTATATTAATTAACTGCAATAAAAGGCAAACATCCTCACAGCAAACTGAGCAGCTTACATCAAAACAATCTACATAGAAAAATGTACCAAAAGAAAAATATATACAGTGTGGAAAAACTAAACACATCCTATCATCCATCAGAGACTTTAACAGCAACAACTTCAAGTTATCATTTTCTGTGTGTGACTTTAGCAGTCTCTCACATCGTTGTAGTGGAATTTTGACCCACTTTCCTTTATGTCGTTTCCGTTCATTAAGGTTTGTGGGCATTTGTTTATGCACAGCTCTTCTGAAAGCACAGCACTTCAGTGAGGCTGAGGTCTGGACTTTCACAGTTGGGCTTTCTCCTGCCAGCCCGTCTTACAAGTGCAGGCTTCTCTCTTGCAACATCATCTTCACTCTCTCAGCTTCAGCTGGAGGTAAACGTGTTTCCTTATATAGAGTAATGGGCTTGTGGTATGTATGCAGAGAGTATGTAGATTGCTTGAGCCTGTCTGTTCAGAATGATTCTGACTTGCTGACTTAAACATGAAGATGTGAAAAAAAAAGGAAAAAAAAAAAAAAGGCTGGTTTACAGGTTTCTTAAATCAGACAGGAATTTTGCATGGCCAGTTGTGCTTTTGTGCAGGGCAAGAAGGTTTCTACACATATATAAAAAATGAGGGCAGTTGTACTCTTAAATGACCCAATTTCCAAGCTTTAGCTGCCTGACAGATGGCTCATATTTGAGTTCATGGTTGACTCAGTGGCTGCAAGGTACCAAGGTCCTGTGGATGCATAATGGCCAAACTTCTACTGGTCTCTCCAAAGGACATTCCGCCTGAAGTCTTGTTGTTTACTTGGATGCACTTTTATAAACTTAAGCAGTGCTAGCATCTTCTTCTTAGAGAAAAAGAGGCTTTCTCCTGGTAACCATTCCAAACAAGCTGTGTCATGAACTTTAAAATTTCACAACTGAGGTTAGCAACTCCTGAGGCCTGTAGAGTTGGGGATGTAACTCTTGAATGCACTTTCTCTGAGCATTGCACAGTCTGACCCTGGGGTAAATTTGATAGGAGGCCCACTCCTAGGAATATTGGCGATTATCTTGAATGTTTTCTACTTGCCTCCTAATCTAATCTTTCTCATTGTAGAATGATGGACTTTGAATTGTTTGGCTTGATGGACAGCAACAGTTGTTTCTCTAAGATCATACAACTAATTGTTCTAGATCAGCAAACTGCCAAAACCTCTACTTTTATAGCTGCTCATACTTGCTGATGAACAGTCAATCAGGTGCATTTGATTAGCAGCCCTGGCTGCTACCTGCCCTCTTCATTCCTATGCATGGAAGCAGCAAGATATTTTTTTTCCACAGGACTGCATCTAGTTGTGTGAAAACTATTTTTCACATGACTGTTGATGAGGTCAACTGTCTCTTAAAATCCACACATTAATATGATATGAACACGTAGGCACATTAAAAGAGGAAATATGATGCCGTATAGTAATTCTGTGAATTTTGCTGTACTGTATTGGTGAACCTTACATGTATGATCCAGAATCAGTCGCAGAAAGGTGAGGACAGATTATAAATATTACACGTTGCATACTGTTTTCACGCAGTGGCATGAATTACTTTCACTGTGTTTCACCATTTCCACTCAACCAAGGTGAAAACTGAGGCAAAGCTTCTGATGAGCTTTGATTTGTTGAGCTTCTGAAACATTTGCATGTCAGTCTGTCACAAGGTCATTCACACTCAGTGGTTTTGAGTTTCTGCTATTGGACGTTTTTGTTTGTTTATCACTTCGCTTTGTGTGTGGTGGCTTCCTGATTTAGCGTTTTTTTCTTACCGTCAGATAGTTTGATCCACCCTCGTTAGTTACTTCTGCCCTTCTCCTTGTTTGTCAGTGTAGCTTTCCTCCCCCATCAGCTTTCTTGCTTCTGTTCCTTTACTCCAGGGGTGTCAAACTCAATTGCACAGGGGGCCAAAACTCAAGGCACACTTTAGGTCGCGGGCCAAACAAGATAAACATTTATTGAACACACTAAAAAAATGGTTTTTTTAAACATAAATATGAACAAAAACAGACAGGAATATTATTCCAGATTAAATAAACTTTAACTTTAAATATTTTGCTCTTCATAAAAATATATCCTGTCAAAATTATGCACGTTAGAAATATGAACATGCTGCCAAAAACCCCAGAAAAAATAAATGAAAGCATACACAAGGTTCGAGGCCCATGTAGACGGAGCTGGGCATTGCTTCAGGAATGGAACTAATAAACTGTGCGGGCCATTCAGTGTCGTACTTTCCCTTGAGTGTATCATTACACTGCAGCTCCATCTGAATCTGCACAGGTGCAGTTCAGCAAAGTGCACTGACTTGGTTCAACATTAATTGGCAACAGGGAAAGTGAGGCAAGTTGCACTGGTGCATTTGTGACAGCTACACTTGAAATGCCTTCACCGCATCATACATGTCATGTCCATGAACTGACAGATTTCCTTGCTGAGCTCAAAAACTCGATTGAGAAATTTTATCCCAACTCAGCCAACGGACCTCTGTATGATGGCATGTCGGCAAACTCTGAATCTATTTCCCACATAAAAGACTGAAATTGACGGTGATTTAAACTTTTAGCTCAGATAAAATTTACGGTTTGCGTCACGGTGATCATTACATGCTCCATTTTTAGGACTTTACCACACAGCCTTTCCTGGTGTATGATGCAGTGATATGCTGTTAACTCACCGGTACAGTTCTCCTCTTGCACCTTTACTCGCATCCTGCTGACTAGTCCGCTTTTTTCACCGCACAACACCGGCGCTCCATCTGTTGTAAGTCCAACAAGTTTGTCCCAGGGCAGTTTCATGGCGGTTACACTTTGACATGCGTTTTAAAAAATGTCTTTTCCTGTCGTTTTCCCGTGCATCGATTTAATGTTCAATATTTCCTCTCCATGGATGAAGATGGCCAGCTGTGCAATGTCCATCATGTCTATACTTTCATCCACAGCAAGAGAGTATGCATTAAAGTTTTTGCTTCTTTCACACAACTGTGTTCTTAAATCAGTGGCCATCTCACAAACCCGATCAGCAATCGTATTTCTCCTCAGGCTCACATTTGCCAAAATCTTTGTCTGGACATAAGACGTCGCACAGCTTCATCATGCAGCTCTTCAGAGTGGTACCGGGCTGATTTGGCTCCTCTGCTACAATAAAACTTGCTTTCACGACAGCTTCACTTTGTGATTTTGCTCTGGTGAAAAAAGTCTGCTAAAATGTCAGATTCTTCTTTAGCTCTTCTACTTTCTGCTCTGCATTTACGTTTTTCAGCTTATCCTGACGTTTTGCCATCTTAAATTAAATTCCTTAATTACAGCCACATTAGCTCCACTAATAAGACACACGGGTTTACCAGCAATGTCTGTAAACATATATTCAGTCACCCACTGGCGCTGAAGCCTCTGCTTTCAGAATCAACCTTTCTCTCCACCATTGTGAGCGGCTAGCTTCGCAATAACATTAGTTTGACTTGATTGACGCGGGAATGTTCCCAGTTAGCCTAGCGTTCAGCAAGGAGGCTCCAGCGCTGCATTATGGGATCTGTAGTTTGTATATTATTAGCGCCTCATATCCCCGGGCCATGCATAACAATAAAAATACGTCTATATAAAATGATCTCGCGGGCCGGATATAAATGTACGCCGGGCCGGATGTGGCCCGCGGGCCTTGACTTTGACGCATGTGCTTTACTCTTTTAAAGTAGTTCTCCAATACTTTTGGAAGAGGTGCACATGGGGTCAGTGGTGTTTTGCTTCTGCAACAAAAGTAATGTAGAAAGACAGAATATGTCATTTTATGATGATGACTTTGCATATTTTGACTTTGCATATCCTATCTTTTGATTTTCTGATGAACATGCAGCTAAGAAGTTTGTTTTTTAATACATTTTTCTGCTTGTTTTTATATTTTTAAAAATCTGAACATAGTATTTTGCATGCAGCAAATATACAGTTTCCCAGTTTGAGGGAACTAATGCATATATGCATAAAAAAACCAAAAAACCTTGTTGGATTCCTTGGAAGACAGATTCACACATACAGGATTAAAACTGCCATTCATCTGATATGAATGATGTGTCTTTCATTTCCAGTCTTTCCTCAGAGGGCTTTGGTTTTTCTGTGCAGAGCTATGAATGGTAGCAATGAATATGTTAGACAGTTCAAATCAGGAAAATAATCCAGGCCATGAACATTCACGCAGACTCTTTGCTATCCACTCTCAGGATTACATCAATGAATACAAGTAAACAAACAAACAAATGAAACAGGGAGCCAAGAGAATGATTTCTACTGATACTCACTAAAAGAGCTGCTTGTGTCTTCTGTTAATGAGGCAGCCCGAGAAAGGCTGCAGATAAAATCGCTCTACTGTCTGGTTACAGTCAGAAAACCCGATTCCTTCCATGAATCTAAAAAAGCGACTTTTTGTTGAAAGAAGACTAAATTATACACCGAGTCTTAAACCACCAGAAACGTATCAAACCAGTCTGCCCATGAACAGATTGCAGTTCAGTCCCCTTCCACTTTTTTTAAGGCACACAGTGAAAAGATCACTGAATAGATGGATAGTGTGACTGAAATATCATGGGGATTCAAACATTTCTGCCTTGCATTGGGTGAAGTGATGATTTCAATTAAACTGCACTGAAAACCCACAGTAAAACATCATCTACACAACAGATACTTACATTGTGGTGATTTCTTTTATTAATTCTAGTACTTAAGGTTGGGATTAATATCCATCTGATCGTTAACTTTACAAATTCAAAAAGTATTGGAAGGCAACAATGATACAAATTTATCCTCCTCTCTGGCAAATTAATTACATCAATCCATTAGTATGTTTAAGTGACCAATTTTCTCATCTGCTCAGACTAATGTGTGTTTACACCTCTTGTGTGCAGATGAAACATCTGCTCCTCCAGCTCACTAAACAGAGAAGTCTTCCGAGGTATACCCCTACCTGTAGGATCACTGGAACCGCAATAATATTAATGCTTTCTGGAGCATGCAAGCACAGCTGTGCAGAATATCCCAGAAATCTGGCTGAAAAAGAAAAGAAAAGAAAGGCACACTACAAATGGCGTCCTTGCATATTTCCCAGCTTTGAATGACACTATAACTACCCTGAAAAGAAGCATCAGCAATGGAAACAGCACTGCATAAATTAACTGTAGCGGAAATTGGAATCATGTTAACTTCACTGCCTAAATACTCAGTTTCTGACTACAGATTTTCTCCAACACGGCCCAAACTTTGCCAATTAGTTGCTGGATCATACAGCAAAAACGTACATGGTTCAAGAAGCAGGATTTGCTTGCTTGGTCATGTGTAACCCGTCAAAACAAAATGTCTTGGGGTATGTAGAGGCAGCTACTGGAGCTAAAACCACTACACATTCATTTAAAATGGTTAATAGTAACATGCTATTCCTTCTTTAAACAAACACAACCATGAGTATTCGATGACCAAATAAAAATATATGATTTAGTATGAGTTCATGCAACGTTCTGCAGACATACACAGCCTTTGCTCAAGAATTTGTTGAAGCACCTTTGGCAGCAATTGCAGCCTTTCTGAGTATGACTCTACAACCTTAGCACAGATATTTCTTTGCAGAACCTCTCTGGCTCCATGAGCCACTCAGGAACATTCACAGGATGCTCCCAAAGCCACTCCTTTGTTATCTTGGCTGTGTGTTTAGGGTAGTTGTCCTTTTGGAAGGTAAACCTTTGCCCCAGTCTGAGGTGCAGAGCACTCCAGAGCAGGTTATCATCAAGGATGTCTCTGTACATTGCTGCATCCATCTAGGCCAGGGGTATGCAACTCCAGGCCTCAAGTTCCGGTGTCCTGCAGGTTTTAGATATCACCCTGGGTCAACACACCTGAATCAAGTGATTAGTTCATTACCAGGCCTCTGGAGAAATTCAAGACAAGTTGAGGAGGTCATTTAGCCATTGAAATAAGCTGTGTTGGATCAAGAGCACATCTAAAACCTGCAGGACACTGGCACTTGAGGCCTGGAGTTGCCTGTGCCTGATCTAGCCTTTGGCCCTGACTAGTCTCCCAGGTCCTGCTGGCGAAAAACATCCCCACAGCAGGATGCTGTCACCACCATGCTTTACTGTAGAGATGGTATTGGCCAAGTGATGTGCAGTGCCTGGTTTCCTCCGGACATGATGATTGGCATTCAGGCCAAAGAGTTAAATATATATTTCATCAGACCAAAGAATTTTGAAAGTCTTTCATATGCTTTTGGGGAAACTGCAGGTGAGCTGTCATGCATCTTTTACTGAGGAGTCACCTCCGTCTGGACACTGTACTATACGGGCTGATTGGTGGATTGCTGCCAAAATGATTGTGCTTCTGGAAGGTTTTCTTCCCACCACAAAGTAAAAATGGAGCTCAAAGTGACCACTGGGTTCTTGGTCACCTGCCTGATTAAGCCCCCTCTACCCCAATTGTTCAGATTGTACCCTTCCCCAGATCTGCACTTCAATACATGTCCCATCCTGGACATCTACAGAAAATTCCTTAGACTTCACGGTTTGCTTTTTGCTCTGCTCATGGATTTTTAACCATGTGACCTTATATAGACAGGTGTGTACCTTTGAAAATCATGTTCAATCAACTGAATTTAACACAGGTGGACTCCAGTCCAGTTGTAGAAACATCTGACAGATGACCAGTGGAACAGAATGTTCAGGAGCTCAATTTTGAGTGTCATGTGAAAGGCTGTAAATACCTATGTCCATGTTATATATATTGGTTTTTTTTTTTTAAATAAATTTACAAGAATTTCAAGCAAATGTTTTCATTTTGTCCTTTTGGGGTATTGTGTGTGGAATTTTGAGGTGAAAAATAATTTGAATCAGTTTGGAATAAAGCTGTAACATGGCAAAATGTGGAATAAGAGAAGCTATGCGATTGCTTTCCATACACATTGATGACATTGATGAAGTTGCATTTGTTGAATGAATGAATAGAAATTAGTGTGTCTGACACGTTGACACTGAAGTGAGAGAGCAGCCTTACATCTCGTCAGCTGTCCATCATGATCAACTGATGTAATCAGGGTGAAGAATGAAGGCTTGTTTTTTTTTTTTTCTTTTATTACACATCAGCTATGACATTAAAACAAATGACAGGTGAATTGAATATTGATTGTCTTGTTGAAATTAAATTGAGGTTGTGGAGTTTTTATGGCTCTTATACATGCGACACATATAAACATTGTTGCACACCCCCGTTGCAACAGTATTACTCCCTGGCAGCCTAAAAAACTGCTCAGTAATGGCCCAACAACACAACACAATGCACACAATAAAATCCATGTCATCTGTAATGACACGACCCACTTACATTTTCTACTTTTGCCTGCTTTTCACTAACATCCCATGCATTTCCTGCTTACCGCTGCTGCTGCTTTTGTGTTTTAGACTGCATGTCATTCCTTTACAGTAGTTTGTTGTCACATTATTTTTGTTGCGGTGGTGTGTCAGGAGTGGGTGGATTGAAATGTTTTTGTGTACGTGTGCTGTTCATTTCATTTTTGAGAATTCTTTTTAGCCCTCATCCCATCATTTCCTCAAGAGACTATGCTGGGCAGCCATTGTAAAGAAAAGAATTTGTTTCTAATTGGTTTTCTCTGGGTGTTCCCGTTTCCTCCCTCAGTCCAAAGACATGCATGTTAAGCTAATTGGTGATTCTAAATTTGCTGCAGGTGAGTGGATGTCTCTCTGTGTCAGCCCTGCAGACTGGTGAGCAGCCCAGTGGCAGCTGGGTCACGCTGGCTACACAAAGGGAGGCCTTAGGCAGGAGGTTTTAATATTGTGGCTGATAGGTGTATTTATCATGTCTCAAAATGCATTATTGCAGTTAATGCTATGATGATCTACACTCGGTGTAGACAAAACTTGTTCAACATTCTTGATTTCTGCCTTTTGTGACTTTTTCTATGGACACTGTAACTGAGGAGAAGTAAATTGCATCTGCTTGGAGTGAATAAATTTGTCACTTTCTCATTTGTTTTTATTGATTTCATTCAACTTCGTCCTTTAGTCACACAGACAGGCTTTTAGGCCGCTTGAGTCTTCAGTAAAATAACAATAATAATAATTTATTAGATGATGTTAAGTTACTGAGGAAAAAAGAGCAACAAGCAACAAGTTTTTAAAAAGGAGGAATTTATGTTGGCAACTTAGATCATGTCATGATGGCATCGGTAAATACTTGATCAGGCATAACATCACGACTACTGAGAGGTAAGGTGAATAACACTGACTGTCTCTTCATCATGGCACCTGTTAGCGTGTGGGCTATTTTAGGGAGAAAGTGAAAATTTTGTCCTTTAAGGTGATGTGCTACAAGCAGGAAACATGGGCAGGCATAAGGATTTCAGCAAGTTTGACAAGGGCCAACTAGACGACTGTGTCAGAGCATCGCCATAACTGCACTTCTTTAGGGGTTTTACAAGTCTACATTGGTCAGCAGTGGTCAAATGAAGGAACAGTGATGAACCAGCGACAGAGTTATGGGTTTCCAAGGCTCACTGATGCACATGGTGAAGAGAAGAGAAGGCTTGCTCATGGGATCCAATGCAACAGATTTGCTACTGTAGCTCATATTGCTGGAAGGTTTAATGCTGGCTCTGATAGAAAGGTGTCAGAATACACAGAGCATTACAGTTTGTTGTGTTTGGAGCTGCAGAGCCACAGACCAGTCACCAGTCAAGTACTCTTGTTGACGCCTATCCACTGCTTAAAGCACCAACAATGGGAATGAGAGCATCAGAACTGGACCACGGAGCTGTGGAAGAAGGTGGCCTGGTCTGATGAATCACAGATGTGTGTGTGTCACTTACTATGGTAACACCTGGCATCAGGATGCTCTCTTTGAAGAAAGCAAACCAGTCAAGGCAGTGTGAGGCTTTGGACAATGTTCTGCTGAGAAAAACTGGGCCCTGCCATCTATCGTGAGACGTACCACCTACCTTTGCATTGTTGAGGACTATGTAGACCCTGTAATTGAAACGGTTTCCCCTGATCCCTGTGGCCTCGTTCACTATATACAGTGGTCTGAAAAAATGTTTGCCCCCTTTCCTGATTTCCTATTTTTTGTATGTTTGTCACATTTAAATGTTTCAGATCATCAATCAAATTTAAATATTAGACAAAGTTAACACAAGTAAACACAAAATACAGGTTCTAAATGAAGGTGTTTATGATTAAGGGGAAAAAATCCAAACCTACATGGACCCGTGTGAAATCAGGAAGGGGCCAAAGACTTTTTCAATCCACTACATGTATAATGTTTCCTGCCACAAAGTAAAAAGCGGTTCAGGAATGGTTTGAGAAGCACGACAACAAATTTGAAGTGTTAACTTGATCCCTAAATTCCACAGATCTCAATCCAGTTGAGCATCTTTGGGATGTGCTGGACAAAGAAGTCAAGCCCATGGTGGCCTCACCTCCCAATTTACAGGGTTTAAAGGATGGATGGATGTGTTGCTACCATCTTGGTGCAAGATACCACAACACCGCTTCAGGGCTCTAGTGGAGTCCATGCTTCAATGAGTCAGGGCTGCTTTGGCAGCAAAAGGAGGACCAATACAATATTAGGCATGTGGTCAAAATGTTATAAGTGATCCATGTAAGCAGTATATGTTGATATTCTACACACAAATTTACAGATTTAATGAATATTTGATACTTAATAAATATTTTCATATTGTTCTGTAAAAGAAAATGTTTGGATATGTTTATTGTTAAAGTGTTAAATGTGCTTGATGTCTGTTAAAGATGTGTAAAAGCACAGCACAATGACAGTCTCTTCAACTAAAGAGCCAGAAGCCCTTAAGAAGACAGTTAGCTAAATATTTTATAATGAATGGCTTTATCATATGAAGCAGACAAGAACATTTAATGCTTAAAAAAATGACTCTGTGAAGATGGGTTACCCACGCAGCCTCCTCCTCGCCCACCTCATGAGGCTGAAAGTGAGCGAATGTAAGATGACAGCAATAATTGCAGGCAATAATTAAATCAAGATCCGACCTCAGTTTTCGCCGCATTTGGCTTAATATGCCAGAGGAGACATTGTTTACTCTTAAAATCCACAAAACTGCCGCTTTTCTATGGGAGGAGGCGAGTGTTGCTGAATTCCCAGACCTGCCTCTCTTTCAAGCTTGAGGATCTTGACCGAAGCGTTTACTGATGAGCGATTAGAGCAAAATGAGTCACGATGATGAGCTGAATGTAAAATCCGGAGGCCTCCATTTGCCAATCAATATTATTCATCAGCAGAGACATTCAGCCTGAACACTGGAAGTTTAGGTACACGTTAAATGCATCTCTTGTCTTTACAAGGATAATGTTTTGTTGTCACCAGAGGCGTATCTGACACCAGAAGGTGGAGTGAAATCATAAACCTTATGATATCACTGTTTTAAGAGAGTCGTGCATTGATTTGCATTTGAGGGAATGTGGAAATTAAATGTTCATGAATTCAGACTTTAATAGACTCTTCTTTGTTGCAGTCGTGTTATGCACATCCTCTGCGTGAGACTGGGTGTGATTCGAAAAACAAAAGCGCAGCACATTCCTAATAGGCAGAAAGAGTTTTCTGGGTTACATTGTGCCCTCTGTATTTTCAGCAAAGTGAAACGGGGACTTCTGAACCTTCTATTGTGCTTTATTAACTGGAAATTCCTGAATTATGCTCTTTCATTAAAAATGTTGTGACCAAAGATTTGAAAGGGGGATTGAGAGGATAATTAGCATTCAAAAGACTGCGCGCACTTTGTTGCTGCCACAAAAGATTGCTGTAGAACTCATCGTCGCATCTGCAGCGTTTAAATCAAATCTGCTGGTAAATGACATTAAAATGAGAAATTATGTCTTACCGAAGAGACATCTATAGGCACTCGGGCAAACTATGCTCTATAGAGCTGCTTACACAGACTGCAGGGATGTTACGCAACCTTCATGAGTGTAATCCACGTTTTCGTGAGTGCCATGGTGACTCACAGGGGCCAATTCAAAGCAGAGATCTCTGTGCTTCATGCCTTAGCATTTTCCAGGAGATTAGTACACCTGCACTTTGTATTAGGAAGCTTATGGTGCTGCCTTTGTATAAATTCCCTGCTGAAATCGCCATATTAGGTTCCATATTAATCCCTGCAGCAAACACCAAGTGGCATGCAAAGGCTGTCCTCAGAGGGTGTCGAGAAAACAGAGCATTAGAAGTATATGCTTCTATATATGGGTTTGAGAATCTCAGAGAGAGTGAAAGATTCGTTTTTTTCGCAAGAGTTCCGCTTGATTTAAACATGTACGTTTAATTTCCCGAAGTTATTGTATCACATTTGTGGCTCCTATGCTGTGAAGTTGAGTCCGGGAAGCAACTCTGATGCGCTTTCCGCTGAGTAGATGGAAAGAGAGCTGCCCGCCTTAGGAGGATTTGCTGCAATGCTGCTGAAATTAGCGTCACTGTTAATTAATTTATGCACAAACGACCGAAGAAAACTCATACGCAGCCCTAAGTGTCATCTGAGGCACGAGTAAAGGTGGCGAGCCTCTCTGTTGTGGAAAAAGCCTCTGAATAAAATACCATTTTCTGGGCGAAAAGGAAAAAGTAAATTGGAGCCGAGTGAGTGCATTTGGACATAGTAAATGCACAGTGTTCACAGAAATCTGCGACATAAGAGCTGCAATATTGTAAGAAATATTCCGGAGCAAAAATGTGTCAAGTAAAGGTTAGACTCCTCCTTATGGAGTGAGAAACTTCTTGCATATTTATCTAAGTGCTGTTCAGCAGCACTCTGAAATTTCCCAGTGCAGTTTGAGAGGGTGTTATATTATGAATATTAAAAGAGAGAAAAGAAGGCACATTTGTATGAAACATGGCCGACCCGTTTCATTCACTGCAGACACATAATTGGATGGATGAGCATGCCGTGCTATTATTAAGGTAGTCCATGTCACCTGCTATTACACTAACACTGTTAAGCTAAGAGCCTCACCTCATTCCCTTTGGCTGGATCTAAAAAGCTAGAGGTGATTCCCTGCTGTTCTCTCGTGGTCAATTAGAAAATCCATCAGGATTTGTCTTCATCTCAGGATGACTCCGTGGTTCCTCTTACCTTGCAATTCCTGGGATAGGAATTTTATCATCTGACTGTTCTGCATATTTATAGAGCTTCTGAAATAAAAGTAGCATAAAATTAATAGACAGCGCCGTCTGGAAATATGCACCGTGCAGCAGAGGTGATGACTGGGACACCTCTCTCTGTTTTTCATCTAAATCCCTCTGTGATCTCCCTCTCTGCCTCTCTGCCACGTGTCTTTAACGCATTCATACATAAACTCAATCACAGTATGTCCATTTCAAGGGAGACGCCCAAATAAAACCCATAAAAATGTAAAAAATGGAATCTGCAATGTAGGCACACAGCACATTTCTCCAGAGACTTGCTCTGCCTCTAAACAGCACAACTCTGAAGATCCCAAAAACACACAGCAGCTCCATTTCTGCTGGCAGCCCTCCAGCCAGGGAAGGTAGGAACTTTTACAGTGGATAATGATACAGACTTGGTTGAGAGCTTATCTCAGGGAGCGACTCCCGGCAGCCACACTGACCCTCTCTACTAATTAAAAGTTGGCCTCAAAGAACGGACCTTGTTAAATTTGATTTAAACTCGATCTCCGGGGGAAAGACGGGAAACGATGCTGCGGAGATTTTCATTGCTGAAATGTGACCTCCTCTACAAGAGCAACAAGATGTTTTGTGGTGCATTAAACTGACAACAAATCCTTCACTGAGATCACAGTAAAGCAGGCTATAATTCATTCACTAGACCGTTTGTCATCACAGCACATTCAAAACTCAATTCTGTGATACACGACTGCTGGTTCCATTAGGCCAGAGTAACATCTCATAGATTTTCACAAAGAATTGCATGAATTTAACATGATCGCCAGCCTGAAGACCAAAATGATCGCAAGGAACAATCAAATTGAGGCTGTTAAAATCTTTGAGATCCGAGTGCATCTCCTGCTCCTTCTCTGCTGTTCTTGTCTCTTTATCTTCCACCGCTTTTCTCTGCGTGTAGCTGTTAAAGTTGTTAAAGTTCACCCGATGAAGTTATGAGCCAATTTGCATATAATTGCTTTTAGCTTCGAGCCCCAACTATCCGCAGAGAGAGCGAGCTGGGCTGTAGAAGTACAGCAGTGTAACATAAGTGTGCTCGGTCTCGCTAGACCCTGCTTCTCGACTTTTGATTGCATGACATCGTCCAGCTGGAACCTTTTCTTCTCTGTTATTCTTGTATCTTTATGTACATCATCTCATCTCTGTGTCCAATAGCTCACAAAACAAAACAAAAATAAAGGTTTTGGAGTGTCCCAGTCAAAGTCCAGACTTGATTAAGATGTTTTGGCATGATCTTAAACTGTTGTGGCTGTGACAGGGAAAAGGGAGGATGAAAGGAGGCGGAGAAAACTGGAGGACATAGCAGGCCGCTTATTTGAGTTCAGATGCTGTCATGTCCTCTCTCTGGGATATTTGCAAACAGTCCCTGGCAAAATCAGTGTCTTTGTGTCGCTGGGACTTCTTCACTTTAAGAATTTGCTCCAGATGTCGCTCCTGTTCTTGTCCTGTACGTTTATCCTCTTCAGCTCGTTTAAATTCTTTTCTAGCTGCTCATCTGCATCTTTTCCTTGCCCTTTTAGCTTCTTCCTTACCAGATTTACTCATGTTTAAGCATCTCCTTTGTTTCTTTTTCTTGCCTTTTCGGTTGTTTGATTGCACCATTTCTGTCTGTAATGCCTTCACTTCAGTCTTCTCTTTGTCAAATACTTTCTGGACCTTGAGCAATTATTTTTTTTCTTTACATTTTCAGTTTCTTTTGTTGCCTCCCATTTTCCATTTTTCTCTTCTTGTATTGCTTCATGGAATTTCAGCAATTCATTCTTCACATTTTTAGTTTCAGTTGTTGCCTGAAAATTTCTCCTTTTTGCCTCTTCCAGTGCTTTCTGGACTTCAAGCAATTTCTTCTTTTTTTTCCATGTCTTTTGTTGCCTCCTCCTTACTTTTCTCTCTGTGCTTTCTGAGCTGCTAACAATTCCTTCTTGGCGTTTTCAGTCTCATTTCTTGTCCCCTGTTTTGTCAGCAATTCCTTTTTGAGGTTTTTAGCATTTTCTTTTGTTTCCTCCTGCATTTTGCTTTTCTCCTCTTCGAGGGCTTTATGGACTTCCAGTAATTCCTTCTTGGTATTTTCTGCTTCTTTCTTTGCATTTCTTCCCTTTTGGATTCCTTTCTGGATTTTCAGCACTTCCTGCTTTATGGCTTCCTTCACTTCATCTTGATTTTCATATCTTATTCTCGTCTAGATAACTGCACAAATATGCTTTTTCAGCAAGCACCCTTTCCACGGTCTGCACTGATCTTCGTGGGTCTTCTTTTCATTTTAAATCCTCGGCCTGTGTTGCTTCAACTCTTCTCGTAGCTCCATCAGCTCTGGGATTGTGGTGTGTGGTGAAGCACTCACCAATCCACTTGTAGATCTTGGCTTGTTCATTTCGGCCTTCTCACCAAGAGATGAATGTATCGCAGACAAATTCAGCTGGCATAGATGCATGCCCCGCCCACATAGAAAAAAGCTGTCAAACTGTTGCATCACCAAAATGCTGCTCCTGTTGCCTAGCAACAAAAGTTGTTGTTGACCAGTGGACACTGCCAGAAGGTTGACTTTTTTGGAGTTAGTTTTTAGTTATTATTTAGTAAAAGAAAATATGTCCCATGGCTGAGACACGGAGACAAGACTGGAGGTTACATCAGATGATCAGTGACCTGCAGGTCGAGTCTCTGTTCAGATGATGACATCTCCTCTCTCTGAGATATTTGCAAACAGTCCCTGACAGAAAAAAAGGATAATAAAGTAACACATAACATTCATTACACTAATGTGTTCCAGTCCTTGTGTAGTAGGATGGCTTTTACAGCAGTTGTTGCAGCATTTAACATCAATGCACTTATTCTTCTCAAAGTCGGAGCTCTGGGGTCTTTATTTCCTTCATTTTGGTGAACTTTCTCACCAAATGTCATTAAACAGCTCGGTGTGTCTGCAGTATTTTTGAAATGTTGTCTTAATAATAGAAAAATGGAAACTACACCAGTATCAGACTCACACACCTAACTGAGGACGCCCTCCTCTTTTTCCCTCTAGCTTCTCCATCACTGAGACCATGACAGTGATTCGTGTGTGACTGTGTAGGTTTATCTGTGTGTGTGTTCTTCCAAAATCATCAGGATCTCACTGTTATGTATTGCTATTCACAATTAACTGTATGCTAGCTGAGTTATTGTACAGTCAGTGCCAAACATTTTCATTCCATTTGCTTCAATGAATCCCTTCATTTTGCAGCTGATGCCACTCTTGGGATTGTCCTACATGTTTTTCGCTGCCAGCAAGAGCACCACTCTGAATAATAGGTGTATATGGGCTATATAACTATGCTTCAGGGCTGCCAAAATGTGAATCAGGCACACAAAGTGGATTTAGGCTAATAAAAGCCCGATGGACACATACAATGACCCTATTTGTGGTGAAGTGGTTACTGTCCAGTTTGCAATTACTCCATTTATCTGTAATAGCTATTTAGAGGTAATGAAACAATCATCATCTCAGAATGTCACCCTGTATATTTATGGATGATTATAATGAATATGGCAGAAGGGCTGTAAAAAATACACTGAGAATATAAATCCGTGGCTCTTCACTGGGAGGTGAAAGAATGACACAACAATTATGTTTACAAAAAGGAGAAAAACATGTCACTAAAGAGACTGAAGTGCTACAAGACTGAATGGGGAGAATTAAGAACCCTCTAGATTAATTATATATACAACCACTGTCAAAAGACTATTGGGATGCTGTCTAAAATCTTATTGAAAATATACACTGACAGTCACTTTGTTAAGTACACCTGTTCAACTGCTTGTTAAGCCTAATCTAATCAGCCAATGTGTGTCAGAAAGGGGAGGAAATGTGATTTAAGTGACTCTGAACCTGACATGGTTCTTGGCGCCAGACGGATTGGTCTGAGTGTTTCAGAAACTGCTGATCTGCTGGGATTTTCCCACAAAACCATCCTTAGGATTAAGAAGAAGGAGAGAGAGAATATCCAGTGAGGAGTCATTCTGTCACGCACTAGTGAGAAACCTGGACACAAGCACAGAACACAGGAGTAAAAGTTTAGGCACTTTACTGAGTAATAAGAGAATGCAGGGATGATAATGGATTTCCAAGGAACGCTGTGGCAGGGCAGGCAGGCGAGTGGTGTCCAGCTGGCTTCTTCGTCAACTCCACAAATTTCACTTTTCTGTTCTTGCTCCTAAACAACACACTCTTCAGCGTCTCTCCAAAACACAGTTCCCTTCTCACCACAAGCATTGCAACAATCTGGCAAAGGTTTCCATCCTAAGTAGGACACCGGTAATGAGCCCAACAGCAATCAGATGTGTAATCAGCAATGTCGCACAGGTGTGGAGCAAAAGAGCAGGAAGCCAGGTGAGCTCCCGCCACACACACACACACACACACACGTGCACAAACACAAGAGAGAGAGGAGGAAGAAAGAGTGGAATGAGTGAGCCAACCAGAAGCACAGAGAGACCATGACATGCCTTGCTATTAGCTGATGGGAAGGCAATTGTTCAAGTACGCAGACTTTCTGAACATACAACTTGTTGGACCTTGTAGCAGATCAAGCTATAGTAGCAGAAGATCACACCATTCACTCCTGTGAGCTTGAAACAGGAAATCTCTGCTGTGGCATTTAGATGGTATGGTATTGTTTGGTGGGATATTGGCACACTTTGAGCCACAACCCATCTGAGTATTGTTGCTAAACATGTCCCTCCCTTTATGACCACAGTGTGCCCGTCCATTAACGGCTGGTTTCAGCAGGATAACACGCCATGCCACAAAACTCAATCAGCAGATCTCTAATATTTCACTTTTGGGATTTGATGGAACAGGATTCATATCATGAATCAGGGAAGCTCTCATGTCAACATAGAGAAAAATCTCTGATGCCAGTTTTAAATGCTAAACTGGGTCCAACCCATCAAAGTATACGTAACAAGATGTTGTGTGTCTGCTTGATTTGAATTGGTGGACTCCAATTCAATTAATATTGAATTGGAGTAGTATTAAATTTAGTTCTTTAATTTCCCTTTAATTTCTGGTGATGACACTGAGTCTACAACTAAGAAAGTCTTATTCTCTTAAGTTATGCGACAATCCTTTTACACACTGGCAATACAAAAAAATAAATAAATTACTTCATGAAAATTGCTCCACACTCTTACACACAGAACCCTTTGAATAGCTGACAGCCCTCCAGTTGGTAAGCCTCTCTCGAGGCTCAGAATTGATTGTAAGTGTTGTGCTGATGCAAATAGCTTTGCAGCTATAAATGTTTGATAAATGTTGGGCCCGTGCTGAATGCAAGGTGAAGAGTTCAGAGGTTTAATTTGAAGTGAGACTCCAGCAATCTCCTGGGCTCTTGTTGATTCGGCTGTCGCTGCCAAAAGGTTTGTCTGTTGGTGCTTATTGATTGGCAAGAACATGCTAATGCTTTTATTGATGAACCACATGAAAAAAGAGCTGCTAGTTGTTAATCCTTCTGTTCGTTTTGAATACAAAAAAGAATTTACGTGTCTGACCTCGCCTTACTACACAAAAATAGCGAACATGTCGCAAGCTTAGACATGAGCATATTTTCATTTTTCCTATACATTTCTCAACCCGACATATGAAACATAACACAGTGTCCATCCCTTGCTGTCATGCTGGCAAGGTTTCAAAGCCAAAGCATTTGATCAAGGAAATAGCCTTTTTTAATATTCAAAAAGAGCTTCTAGCAATTTGATGAATTGAGCAAAGCCTTCCTAAATCTTTTGCAGTCCACAATCACTACATGGAGATAAATGCTGTGTGCATGACACTGGTAAGGGTTAAAGAGGACCTACCCAGGTCTACCCAGTCCTTTGGCTGAAGAGAAGAGTCAGATGGTCAAGCGGGACGACAAATAAGGCTGAAAAATGTTGCAGTTTTATTTTAACATTTTTACACTGGAAGCATTAAAAACCTGATCCTAAATAAACTTTTCCAATCATTAAGTCATAACTTGTTCTATCTAATCTGCTATTGGTGAGCATGATTGCAGGATGATTCAGTTGCTAAGTGCAATCAGTCAGCCTCAGTGTGTTTTAAAACCTAGAGACATGCAAATTACAAGGTTATATTCCCTCATTATTCTTGTCAGCATCCACTGAAGCTCGATTTTCACACTCTTGTGCTAAGCTGATGTGGAGACGCTTAATAAATGCTATCATTAATTAACATTTTTTCCTTATTTTTTCCTTCATTGGTATGATTGATTATATGTGAAGGAGAACAGAGGGCAACTTACGTACAGTCCCTAATCATCATACCCTTTAATGGTGGGAACCTGCAAATGTGCAACAGACAGTGTGCTTTTCTTTCTCTTCTTCTGCAACTCATCTAAGGATGCCATGGAAATCAATTAGAGACACATCAGCATTGTCTAAGCCACCGGAGGGAGCCAGTTGGAGCAAATTAGGATGCTCTCCTCTCTGTTTCACACTTTCTTTCTCATGGTAAGAAGGGAAATTACAAGGCAATCTATCAATTGATCCATGGGTGAAATATGTCGTTAACACGAGGACAGACCATTATTATCTCTTTATCAACTTTTGCCAGATTCAGTGAAGGAAAATTGCCATATTAAACACAGAGAGTGAAACACTGACCTACATAGAGCCAGTTTTCTCTCAGATACTGAGATACTTGTTTTTTTTTTTTTAAACGTAATGCAGGACATGAAGTGGGGCTAAGTAGGGATTCATGTTTGATGTGGGATGAAACCAAACATATGGGCCAGTGGGTAATTTCAGGAACTTTAATAACTCCTTTGGCACGTTAGAAAGGAAAGGTTTGATGATGAATTGTTAGTCTGCTTGCCATAAATTCCTCTTATTGGTTCCACTTGCACTACTGCTACAGTTAGCTGATTTCAGTTTATGTGATGGAAGAGGAAAACAGTGGCGCATTCTCAAGTGTGTTCATAGACATTACTTTTATTTTTATTGCACAAAAGGACGAGAGTGCAAACTGCCAACGCTGGCCCAGCAGCCAGACCCTGAACTTCAACAGGTAACAAAAGCAGTGATGAGCAGTCAGGCTGCAGCCTCCATTTCCACCTGTTCTTGTTTCTACAGTAGAATCACTGTGGTGATCACTTTAAAGTGTCTTTGTGCTGGTTTTCATCTTTGCTTTGTGCTGTTGGCTTTGTGTTCATACCTAAATACTAAAAGAAAGATCACATGTGTGTCCTCATTAGGACATTTGGATGCAGCAAAGTGAGTAGACTCTGTGCTTGGAATAACAAAGAGAGCGTATGTCCCCATGGTCAACAATGATTCTCCATGCTCTCAGCATGCTATTCCAAACTCTCTTTAGATGTTACATTTTAAGACTGAAACACAGATGATGAACTCTGCTTCCTGAGTTTTCCATTTGATGTTAAGGATGAAAATGCTAGTATCTTGGGTAAAACATGAAACCCCAAAGTAACATGTGATACAAAAGAATCGCTGCAAGTCTGAGGATGGGGGAAATTAAAGCTCAAAAGATCTGCCACTTTTTGACAGTGTGTCTGCATGCCTATGAAGCAGTGATGTGACCTAATTACTGACCAATTAGTGCTATTCTTCACTAGTTTCATTGGGTCAGAGAGAAATAGTCACAGGCAGAGAGAGAACAGACAATATTATGCAGGTTGAGGTACTGCTGAGGGTGAGGACACCAAGTGCCAGCAGAGATTAATGAATGAGACTGTGCTAACTCTGCTGGAACTGTTACCAGTCTCTTGACATCAAAATCAGATTTTTGTCTCCTCTGCCAAAAGATGAAACAAAGACATACTGGCTTTAGGATATATTCTGTTTTCTAACTTTATTCTTTTAAAGACGATAACTTTCAGGTTATTGTAAATGATCACAGTTTCTACAAATTACATGTCACCACCATACCTGACAATGTTAGGTTGAAATCTTTTTTTTACAATTTTGTATGTTCAGATGAGAAAATATTTTCCTCATGCTCTCAGAGTCCTTGAAATGTTGTCAAATTTCAAGTATGCTTCTTTTAACCTCTGACTCTGGCCACACTCTGGGATATCATAGACCTGACTGCTGTGTGCTTAGTCACTTCCTTGACTAGACCATAACCGAGGATGCGCTACTTTTCCAGGGAAAAAGCCAGCAACAGTGAGCTCTAGCAGCGAGAGCGGCGCACGTCTCATAAAAACATTTGCCCGCAGGAGAAGGAATCACTTTAAACAAAGCATTTATTTGTCGTTGCAGTCTATGTTTATTAACACATTAGCTGCTGACTAAAAAGCAATCCCACAGACAAAATGGAAGAGGAGTAATTTGTCTGCAGGCAGCTGGATGTACAGCCAGCATGCAACACATTAACACCAAATTATTCATAAAATTAACACCCCCGTGTGGCATCAGGACTTAAAAAATGCTGCTTTTGGGCCTTAAAATGGGAGAGGAAGTAGTGATGCACTGCAGTTGTTATGTCCGTTAATGGTACACAGGCTCTAGTTGTTTACCAAACCGCAGGCGTATGCCCAAATGGTAATAATGGAGATCCATTTGGTTTGGCACACCATTTATTAAAGCCAGAATTATATAGTCACATTTTATTGCAGAGGTCTACAAGCAAGGTGTTCATTACTGTTTCATATTTATATTCATATTTAACTACTGTATCTTTCTGTGACGCCGTATGTTCAGTCAACTCAGATGTCCACAGGCGGACTCCAGTCACTAATGATGCAAACAGTGTGGCCGCAAAGATGGGAACGCTCGTTCCTGTTTAAGCAAAAACTACGGTGGCCTTGAGAGGCCAAACGGACTGCAACTTAAGAAAACACCAGCAATAACAAAAACGCTGCAAAAGCACACAAAACACAATGGAAATAGGAAAAACGAAAACGGAAATAGGAAAAAACAGATTTCCAAAAGCACAAGGGAAGTGTTTCTGGGGAGACAATAACCCGACGGACCAGTTGCAGGAACCAAAATATGCTAAGAATTATGCGGGGAGACACTTAAAAGAAGTGGAAGATCTATCGGTTTTGTGAGGAAAGAAAAGATGAGAGGTAAGTGTGTTAGCCTAACTATTAGCCTAAAAATCCATCATCAGTATTATATGAATCATGACATTAAAACACGCTTACCTAGCATATTTTGGTTCCTGCAACTGGTCCGTCGGGTTATTGTCTCCCCAGAAACACTTCCCTTGTGCTTTCAGAAATCTGGGTTTTTTTTTGTCTATTTCTGTTTTGTTTTTTCCTATTTCTATTGTGTTTTATGTGCTTTTGCAGCGTTTTTCTTACTGCTGGTGTTTTCTGAAGTTGCAGTCCGTTTGGCCTCTCAGGGCCACCGTAAAAAACTGCACAATATAGCAATAGTGTATTAACCAGCACAGCATGCATCACAATGAAGAGTGCAAAAAGGCAGCTGATTATTTTCTGAACCCAGTGTACTGAGCCAGGGTCAGTGACTGCATCACACACCCACCCCTGGCCTCCCTCCTGTTGACAGGTCTTTGGGCAATAACCCCAAGTTTTTCCCGATGGCTGATGAACACACTGCATGTGTGAATGTTTTTTCATTCACCTATTCACACATGCAGTGAAAAACACACTAAAGCACATTGTAGGCCTAGCTGAGTTGAAAGGGCGGCATAACTGGAAGTGCAAATCATTTACTGTATAGTGTAGTCGAGCAGGGAAAAAACATCTATCTACAGTCGCAAAGGTATGTGAATTGGGCTTTTGAGCATTTAAAGGATTGTGTTCGAGCACACTGGTTGCTATTTGAAAGGTCACTGACTCTAATGACATTTCTGAGAGGATTTGTAATGGGGCCAACTGATGCATGGCGAGCATGCCAGAAAGCTCGAAAAACATCGCGGCACGCGGACTGGAACATGTCTGCTAATTGATGCCGCCCCCTTTCCATCTGTTGTGTGTTTGTTTGGTATCTCACTCACGTTGTTCTTGTCATACACCTCATTTCCCAGACATTTGAAGCGGCATGTAAAAGAGACACTTAGTGACACCTTATCATGTCTGAACAGTGTTTCCTAATCCCGTTAATTACGGTCTTGATTTTCTCAGCTTTGTTTGAGATTTGATGAGCTTCCAGTTGCAGCATTAACTGATTCATTAATTCAGTGTCTTGGATGCTGTGTTTGGTGTCAATAAAACATGTCAGGTTATTTGTTCACATGCTTTTATTTGAACATTTCTGTCAACTGAACAGCAGATATTCAGCAGCAGACAGCAGTGCTGAAAATCTTTGTGTCAATCTGATACCAAGTCAATACAGCGTCAGTGTTGCCTTTACTGATACCGATACTTTTAACTTATAAAGGCTTGCAACCTGTGTCACATGAACTATGATATGAATCATCAGCTTGCAAAGATATTTTAAAGATATTTTATTAAAAACCAATAAATCACCTTTGAGCTTTTCGTGTATTTTGAAACTGGGGTTTTTGGAGACCTGCCATGCAAATGTGCCAGTCTCCAAAGCACTTTGGGTCAACTTCTTTTGTTTATTGCGCTTTAGGCTATAAATAAAATAGGCATGACAGTCAACACAAAAAGGTTCAGTCATTTTTCATAGTGCGAACATGGGCTTTTTTAATTTCCAAGAAATAATTAATTTAACACAGTTTAGTGTGCTAATACTGAACTTAAAGGATAAATCCAACAGCGATACCAGCATTGGTACTGATGCTATCGATATTTGGATCAATCCGTCCACCTCTAGTATACAACAACTCTGACTTATAACTTCTTTATCTAAACTGAAATTCACAGAATAAAACATCTGAAGGAAAACCATCATCCGCCATACCACAGCTATATAAGTGCTTAATTTCAGCATGTTAACATTTACTGGCATTTCCCACACTCACAGTCGTAGTGCATAAACATACCAATATGAGCAATTTAACATTAAATGACAGACCTTTAATTTCAAAGGTATAGTGATTATTAAATTTAACATTTTGACCTGATGAAAACCATAAATAAATGTTAATGTCAGTGATGATAGTGTAGTGTCACTGTGTAGTGTGAAATTACCTCGTGTTCCCAGGCACTACATTTTACCTCCACACACTTCTGCATTACTTTACAAAACTTTGTATGTTCTACGACTTTAATAAATGCTGCCTTATTCAGTGTTATGTTTTTTTTTCCTGTTCTGTATTTTTATTGCATTTCCCTGAGCCAAAGGAAATGTTCTCACTTTGGTCCAGTCCATTTATAATGCACTTTAAGTTTAGGGAAAATCTCTGCAGATACTATAGAAAGAGATAATGAGACACACATTGCATAAAGTGTTTATTGCTCATCCTTTTAAAATACCAAACTGCAGCAATGTTGTAAGCACAGCTGCTTGTGGTTGATGCACGACTATAGCCGTACTTGTAGTTGAATCTACACTACACTTTGACACTATGAGTATAGCTACAGTAGCTGTACTGTTGCTATTCTTTACTGCTTACTGTTTGCAATCAGAATTGACTACCAGTTCTTGCCTAACGACACAGAGCAGCAAGACAGATAAAAGCAACCTGCTTCTATATATTACACCCTGAGGGCTCTGTAGAAAGAGGGGTTCAGGGTGGGCTTCTTTAAAAGAAATTATATATATGATACAAAGATATACAATACTAAAACTCCTCTACGAAGGGTCTTTTTTATTTAGATGAAACAATGGACCATGAGGACAGCAGGATTTTGGATGCCTAATAGAAGTATTTTGGTCAAGTGGCTTTTGTCTTTTGTGTGGAGGAAAGTGATTTATGTGCCTGACGCTGCAAATTTTCACAATTACAAAATAAATCATCCCTGTAAAATCAATAAAAACATGAATAAAGATGACCCAACCCTGATGAGCAACGCCACAGCTACAAACACACACACACCATTTTCTATGTGTAGGGCACCAGATCCCAAAGGAGGGGGCAACCAAAATGGGCTAAGGATCATTAATCATCAATCATCAATCATTGATTGATGGATTATTAAAGTTTGAAATGGACAACAACTACAATAGGCACCATTAGATTATTGCAAAATATACACAATAAACATTCTGGTCATGTAAAAGACAAAATATGTGGAGTACACACAGAGCTGTCTGCAAGTGGTTATTAATGAAGCTCACAAATGAGTGTGATCTGGGTTTTTAACTAAATGTTAACAAGAGATCAAGTTTCATTTGGTGCTTTTAGCTGTGTGCATAAAGGTCTATCTTCTAATTTTATTAAATATCTACAGCTTCAGCTGCCTGAGCAGAATAAATATGAGGGCATCCAAAGCAATTTATCAATGTGGCGACATCATTTAATATTCTTACTTTTACTTATTCCCCAAACAGACGCAGGATGTTTCAGTTTGTTCTATACAGCAAACCCCATGTTGCGGTTGTTAGTTAGAAAAAGCAACTTGTTACATTACTTTTGTGCTATTTAACAGCTTGGCCTTATATGTATTTACCCATATAAACCTTAGGCTACAGTCCCACACACAGACACGGGATATTTCTTTATGTGTCTGGGTTTTAACACAGAGCCACAGCAATGTTGAAAACCAGCCCGCAGTGATGTTACTGTAGAAATGAAGACTACAGTACTACAAGCCTTGCTGTTCATAACTGCCTTTGTTACTCTGGCTTCTTGGCTGGCGTTGGCAGCACTCAGCTTTAACATCCCTCTGGGTTCTTTCAACTCCTCAAAAATTGTAGATTGCTCTCTTCTTCTCTCTGCACGTGGCTTCAAGTTAGCTGACTGTAATATAAGTGAACAGGTTTTCTATCCGCCTGCATCCTGCAGTTAACTGAAGAATCCATCTTATGTTACTGAGTTCAAGAAAAATGTAATGTGATTACAATAATGTGTTATACCCAACACTGATCAAACTCCTGAAACAGACACAGTCGGAGTACGGGGACATATCCAGGTTGCCGAACAGTCAAACTGATTAGCATCAATGATAAAGCGAGCAGAAATGAGTAGAAGCACTACTCTGAATCAGACAAATACAGGTGGTGACAACAAATCCTAATCTCCTTGCCATCAGCCTCATATGGGAATCCCTTGGTGGTTTTCCCAATAAATAACAACTGTTTATGGACCGTGACATTCAATTATATATCTAGACTGATTGGAAAAGAAAAAGTTTCTGGATTGACTTTTGACAAGTCTGTGTTGGACTGGCGCTGAAGGGCGCAAAGGCCATTTCGCCCTGTGCATGAATGAACACATCATTATTATCCCATGAGCAGCTGAGCAGTGCTCTCATTGTCACCTTACTGCTCTTTCACCTCATTTGCATTCCTAGAGCTGGATTTTCCTATTAGAGAAAGTTAATAACTTGCTAATACTCCAAAATTCCAACCTCAGCAAAAAAAGGCCGTTCAGCACTTTAAAATGCACCAACATGCCTCGAACGAAGCCAGCGAGCACCCGTCCAATTTTTCACCCTCTCTACGTTCCCCTATAATCTGCAAAGTTTGATTAACTGTAATTAATACTTGATTCTTGCTGCCAACTGAAGGGGACAGAGTAATTTCATCAACGCTAGAACATGGCAGGGTAAAATGAACTCCGTATTTCCCTTCTCAGTGGAGCCATTTGCTTTTTATAAGTCGCTGTTGGTGAGGCAATCCAAAGCCATTCCGCTCAGTCCCTATGGTGGCGTATAAAGCACTAAAGGTGAACATCCAGAGCATCACATGCTTCCCCTCAGGCTTTTATGTATGTAAGCAGCTAATACTGTCAGGAGCCTGTGACCTTTCGTGTGGACAGACACGCTCTAACTGCCTGTGATCGATGGAAGAGAGAGAGAAGGGGGGGAAAAAGAGCGGTGACAACTGCTGCAGTTTTCGCTCGGGGGAACACACACATCTGTACCACCCACTACACCTGTCAGTCACAGCCGGCTCTCCTCCAGTAATGGCACTGTGACTGAAAGGCCACACACAGCAGGAGAGCACAAATTACTTTAGATACAGTACATGATGTCTAAATTAGGAAGACAACCCAACTATGTACAGTTTAAAGAAATTGAGAGGGTTTTTTAAGAACATAAAAGTCTTCGTAAAGGCGTATTTGGACTGTTGTTCGTGTGTGTGTGTGTGTGTGTGTGTGTGTGTGTGTGTGTGTGTGTGTGTGTGTGTGTGTGTGTGTGTGTGTTTGTAACAAAATGCTTCTAAACACTTTGATTTATTACTTTTATTGGCTGATAAATCACTGACGGAAATGTGTAATGCCCACTGAGACGCTTTAAAATGTGCTCTCGCCTTTGGAGTTTATTGTTCAAAGAGAAAAGAGGAGAGGACGATCATTTCCCCCGTGAAGAATGACCCGAGGATCACTGCTAAAAACAATATGAGGAGGAAATTATTCAAATGACGCACTGCATTGTTATTAGACTCGGAAATATAAATTTACACACTCATTTTGAGTTGGTGGGGGTTTTTTTATGGCTGTGAGCTGGTTGATAATTAGGGCGAAATTTAATAAGCTCAAAGAAAGACAGAACAAAGGAGGGGGAAAGTGCACAGGTTTCTAGTGATTAAACCGCTGCCTTTGTCTCCTACTGTTCATTCTGCCACTGCTGTGCAGATAATGTATCACTGATAGTGTTGTTTGTGACATACAACTGCGAGAAAAAATAACGCACAAATTCAGCACTCATCGTCGTATGAATTATTTTTAGCCAACGTATTGAATTTAAAACGAATAAATTTGTCTTTGGTGGACTGAAAGTCATAATATCATATTGCAATTAGATTTGCACGTAGAAATGTGGCTGAAAATCAATTAAATATTTTCCATTCACACAAACACAATTAGACGTGCGTCAGTGTTTGTGTGCCTTACTGAGTGTAAAACCAAATGCCAAACTGCAGAGAAATATTTATTTTTCTTTCTGGAAAAGTAAAGAAAAACTTACAGTTGTGCCTCTCTGCAAAGGTGTTACAGTTATAAGAAAAATGCCGGCACAGAGATTTTTCTGGTGTGGGAACAATATTAAATTCAAGCTCTTTACCGCTTATTCAGTCAGGTCTCATAGCTCGCTGACTCCATTAAATGTACCTCAGCCAGTACAGTGTTTTCATTATCTACAGCATGTATTTTGACATCCCTAAAGTGAAAAGTAAGAAATAAGTGTACCCAGTGCCTGGATATGACTGTCTACCAACACACAAACAGAACGTGCGAAAAAGTAAAATAAAAAATCAACAGAATCTGTGTAAATTTGACAGTTTTGGGGGGTTTTTAATGCAAAAACGTTATTCAATTCTAACTGACCCAGCAATACTCAATATACAGAAGCGTGTTCCTTTTGCTCTATTACTTCTTTTCTATTTCATTACACTGGAAGTGGCTTTTTTACTGTGATAAAATAAAAATTTGTGTCCTACGTGGTCACGAGTCATTGGGAGGCAGAAAATCACATCACAATTATAGTTTTTGGAGTCGACACCTCTAAAGGAGTGTGGACGGTTTGATCGCTGATGGCGACACATCCCCCTCTCATTTGTGTTGAACTTTAATGCGTTTTGCTTGTAAGATTGGAGGATTAAATTGTTATAAATTAGCGCAGTGAAAGGATACTCCTGCACCTTTTAATGGAAATAAATAAAGTGTGACCGAACGCATCAGGTGCAGTGACTTTACAAGTGTAGAGCGGTGAAATGAGACATCAAAATATGGCAAAGGAACGTTTGAAGGCATCTTGGGCCACAGGGCTTTGTAATTTTATTGGGAACAGTCAGCACACCTCACAGAGAGGCAAAGGTATTATGGGGTGTTAGACTGAACTGAACGGTTATGACTGCTTTTCCACAACTGAGAGTTGAGGAGGGCGAGGAGCTGCGTGCAGGTTTTTAGTGAAGGATGAAACAATAGTGTAACTCTAGGTTGAGCACTCTCCTGTCCTGTGGGTGCCTCATTAGTGGGTATGAGTCATCATCGCCGCAGAAATCGAGTGAATGCAAATGAGCTGTGATGGAAGGCATCTCCCCGGGTGGCACGAGCAGAGCACACCTTCACTGACTACTGTACTATAAATCATCCTAGTGTCAAAGCCTCAGTGTTCATAATCATAACTCCCAATAGACGTCCGAACTGTGCATTCGCAGTCATAAACCTCGGATTAGAAAGAGAACAAGGAGGGAGTAAAGTGACAACAACATACCAACAAGGTGGCGTGGAGAAATGTTAAAAAGTGAGCGCGGTGGTAGGCTCTGTAATCATTTTAGATATCCTGATGGAGCTCAGAAAGCGAGAGGGTAATGCTGCTGCTTTAACACTGGATAGGCTTTATTCAATTTAAATCAACTGCTTTGCTGTCCAAAATCCAAACAGATCGTGTTTGATTAGCTATGTGAAACAGTTATTGATTTTTGTTTGTTAGACCACGGAGCCATTTGTTTGTGCATGTGTGTGAGAGTGTGTAAGTGTGCGCTCTGGGACTGCACAATAAAATATGTGTACTATAGCAAATCTATGTTCATTTTAATTTCTAATTACATCTTTATTTTCCATTTGGCAGCCGGCCCGAGCTAAATTATCAC
This sequence comes from Pelmatolapia mariae, assembly GCF_036321145.2. Lineage (NCBI taxonomy): Eukaryota > Metazoa > Chordata > Actinopteri > Cichliformes > Cichlidae > Pelmatolapia > Pelmatolapia mariae. The sequence continues at coordinate 17,409,396 of NC_086238.1, read as the reverse complement.
TCACTCTATTTTCTTTGCACATAGCTTTGATTGTAGTACAGTTATTCGCCAACTATACGAACCGTAGAAGGGGTGTGCGTGACCTGAGCAGGTGACTGGGCTCCCTGCAGACCAGAGGTCACCAGGGTCACAGTCAGCGCATTAATCTGAGGGTAAAATGAATGAATCAATGAGCGGGCACTGCCAAACTCTCGCCCAGGTATGCGCTGTCTCCAATTATCACCATTAGCAAGAGACAGAGTGAGCAAAATCTTCATTAGCAAAATGGACGGGTCTTCTTCTTTTAAATCCTTCTACATGTTACATTAAGGTTACACATTATGACTCCAGTTATGATCTAAGACTGATGACGAAGTAGTAGCACACATTTTATAGCGACTAGCTGCTAAAATTCATAGTAGGTCCTGGCTCAAGAGATGACCTTTAGTGCTCAGAGGCAAGCACAATCAACATCCTCTCTATTTTCCTTGTTTAATAAAATTAGGTTATTTATAACATCAAGGATAATCTATAATAATAATGTTGTCCAGGCTACCAAGAATAAGTCTATGAACCTGTATATACAGTGGTCTGAGTGCTTTACAGTTTCCATGGTAATATTTGTCAATGTTCTTTGTGCTTGAATTCAGGAACACTTGTGATTGCAATATGATGAAATACCTTATTGTGATACAGTAAAAAGGTAATAATGTTCATCTGGAACACTACAAGAGTCTCTCATCCACTGCCGCCCAGCGTGTGTTTTAGAGGAAAAATGAGAAAATAAAAAATGGATGCATGAAGCCCTGCTGAGCAGCAGTGGAGCGAAGTTTTACATGTTCTGCAGAAGGTCGAGTGATGCAAAAAAGAAATAAATGGAAAAAAAATACACGAGTGCCATTATGGTACAGGGACGTTCTTCCCCACGTTGTCTTCTCAGCACCTCTCAGATCACCCACACAGTTACACAGCGACCCCCGCCAGGCTCAGTTTGTTTTGCAGAGTGCTGAAACCACAAGAGCTTTCCTCTGTCCCCACTGTCCCCCAAGTTTTTCTCGTGGTTGATCCGAGCTCGCTCAGACGGGGAGGCTTTTTTTTCTCTGTAATGGGAAGACTTTGGCTCCTTTTGTTTTACCGTGTCACTACACTTTACAGAGCACTGTCTGAAATCATTCAGAAATATTAACATCTACACAACACATACATTATGTTAATCCCCGGAACTTCAAAGTAGCCTGCAGAGAATGCGGTTTTCTGAAAAGCCAGTGGATTTCTCTTTTCTCCGTGTATCTTCAATAATAACAAAACTCCTCAGCTGATGGACACAGAAGTCAGAGATTTTGTGCCAGTTCAGAAAAATCCAAATGTGTAGATGAAAAGGTTTCCAGAGAGTCAAAGGAAAAGATTAAAAGGACTGGAGCTAGAAGAATTATGCACAAAAATTCATTCTAAAATAAGAATGTGGAAACATTTGACTTGAATACTGTCTCGTTATGCATGAGCTGAGCCCTCATGCCCTTTGAGTGAGATACACCGTCAGAATTATTAATGAGAGCTAAACCCAAGATAACTGGGCGTCGAAAGGGGTCCCATGATTTGTGATGAATTTCAAAGAATCATCCACTCACCCACAGAGTCACACAGAAGAAAGGCAAAAAAAAGGAACGCTCTTGCCAGTCAAGGCGGATTAAGAACAGAGACAATGACTCATAAAATGCCAAACGTGTTTTAAAGTACAAACTAATGGCAAAGAGGGAGCAGACGTTTGAGATGGTGCAAACCAGGCATACAGTACAGGAATGTGAATGTGACTCTGTGAGCTAGCTTCATCCCTGGCAATCTCTACTTCTGCTCCTGGGACAAACTGACAACCAGCCCAGGATGTACCTCTCACCCTGTATGCCCACAGTGACCTTCAATTAGATAAAAGGTTAAGAAAACAGTTGTGAAAAAGGAACACAATTTGTTTGTTATTCAGGAACATTGTGAATGTGTTCAAATTGTTATGTATTTAAACGGTCATAAGCTGTCACTGTAATGTACATAACAAAGTCATAATACAATAACGCGATATTTAGAATCCCCATATATCACTCCTTATGTATCATATATTAATTACATAGCAGTCACGCAGCTCCCTGCTTATTTGTTGTCAATACAAATAATAGCAGTAGGAAACATAGTTGTAAAAATAGCTATAACACTATAACAATATCTATCTATTTTTTTTACATTTATTTAAAATGTATTGCCTCAAGGCAACAATATACCATAATGCACAAACTGAAACATTTGATCTGTTCATGCAGAAGAAAGATTTCTATTTATTGAAAGAAAATTTTTGTTCTAACCAAACACAAAACTAGACACACTGTTTGTTTATGTGCTGCACATTTCACGTTTAATGAAAGTAACATTTAATTGCATGAACATATACACAAAAATCACCTTCCTCACTGATTATAAAAGTTTAGAAAGCAATTTCTCTGAAATAAGGATATCAATCATACATCTATTTCTGATCAAAGCAAGCAAGAGTTGACTTTTGTAGTTCTATATGTTTGGATATACAATATTTGGATGTTTTTTCAAGCTGTTCCTCTTCAGTGTCCAACACCCCCCACCCCATGTTTTTTTTAAAATTGTTCATTTGAATGTACTGGACAAAATATTCTACTTAAAAAAAAAGTAATATGATGTAGAAAGAGTTGAATATGACATGCAATGAAATCTCCAATCATCTTACTCTAGTACTGAATTTCTCCCTCTTTCTCATTCAGAACTTCTTCCTGTTGATTTCCTGCTATTGTGGTACTTCCGTTTCCATCTTCACTTTCACTCTCCCTCTGCCAGATCACTGTGACCTTATTGTCCTCATCACCATATGACATCTCATCATCACTCCATTTCCTAATATGTGCGAGTAGAGAATGGGAATTACATATTATTTTAAATCCATTACAAAATACTTTTGGATAATTCCAACTCTTTTCCTTACAAATATAATATATTTTTACGTTGTATGCTAACTTTGTGCCCTTCTTCCATGGTCTTTTGCAATTACAGCACAATGTTGCCCCAGGTAACATGCAGGTTATTTATTTTTTGTACTTTCCTATAATATATTTGATGATGTGTCATGAAAAGTTTTTGAAACTACTTCTTTACTTCCCAGTGATGGTGACTGATTTGTAAATAATTATCTGGATGAAAGTGAAATCGATTTTTGTGTGAATGCTTTCATCGGTTAGTATTTGAGTTCCCCTCCCACTGCACATTGTCTCATTTTATTTAGAAAGGCTCAAATAGGCTAATCTGCCTAGCGGCAACATGGAGGGTTGAACTTGTAGAACTGCATCAGTGTGTGAGTAAAAAACCTTTACAACGTGCAGTGTCGTATAAAACATTACTTGTTACTTTTCTTAAAAGTAGTTAATTACGCTCATGATAAAGTAAGTGCACTACTCATTACACTACTTAAGTGTTTTGTGACATGGAATCCACTGTCACACAATTACTAGATAACAATACAAACTGTAGGCTACGGTTACTCAAATACAACAAAGCAAACTGGCAAGAATACAAAAAGACTTCACAACACATTACTATCATTAAGAGGAAGCTAGAGCATTAAAATAATGCTATAGCAGTATTTTAAAGATGTGGCAAATCACATCTTCAGCAAGCTTTCTGTGCTCGTCTAGCCTGCCCTTTAGTCCTTGTGTTATATGTCATGCAATAGAATTTCAGCTACAACCCGAGTTGTGCTGCTAAATAGTCTTAGAACAAGTAAAGATGGAAAAAATGGTAAGAAGGCTTACTTGAGAAAGGCTAACGCTGCTTTAGCATTACATCCCAGTGGTCTGCGGTGACTTTTAAAGAAAGGCAAGCAGAGATGCACATGCTAAAAACCGCCAGGAAAAAAAGTTACTGGCATCTCTGCTCATTGTTAATGGGAAAAGGACACGCCTGTAAAACAGAGACAGCTACAGTTTCCTATGAGCACAAGAGAAGTGCAGCTTTTCAGCAACAATAGCTGACTGTGGCCACAAGATGGCAGTAATGTAAAGGATGAAGGCAAACAGACAAGAAGTTTAATGGCAGCGCTGTCTGAGATGAAAGAGGAGAGATCGCTTTCTGGTTGTCTTTCTTGTCCTGACAGAATGCTACCATCATATCCCTATAATAAAGCTTACAACCGTAAAGATATTTAAACTGCTCAGAAGTCCGGAGGAAAAAATTGAAAGGAATAGTTTCTCCTAAGGATCTGCAGTTCTTGTCGGTTTGATTTTACAGACTGTGTGTGAAACTACAATATATGTGCACCTAAGTAGGGTGACCATATTTTGATTTCCAAAAAACAGGACACTTGACTCAGTGATAAAAAAAAAAAAACTTTGGTAATACTGGTTGCCTAAAGAAAACTAACAATGCCTTCTCTGTGTGGTTAATGAATGGTGAAAGAAAAAATGTCACACGGTTGGTCACCCTAACTTGAGTCAGGGGCAATTAACTAAATTTTAAACACCATAAAATAATTATCAAAGGACAGCAAAACACAAACAGTGATTAAATAAAATGGTCAGTGTAAAAATGAATGGTAAAACACCACAGGCCTATAAGTATTTCTTCAAATGAAATAGCATATCTGTTAACATATTATCTGCAAGAATTAGGTCTTTCCTTTTTTTTATACTTCCACGGTCAGATATGAATTGAAAACTGCTTCCTCTTTGAACCACACATGGGAGTGAATAATGACTGCAACAAACACATGAGTGCATAATGGGAAATGAGAGCTGAGCAAGCCAGAACCAAAGGAGTAACTGATTGAGAACATGAGTCAGGGAAGAGGTAGGCTATAGCTCGTGACTGAAACAGACTGAAAGCGAGACTTATGATGGAAAGACAGGAGCGCAAATCGAGATGGTGAAAGAGACAGTATTAATGCTTCTTGTGAACTGCACAAAATAACTTTACCCATCAATGTTTTAGAGTTTAAGTTAAAATATAGGGTATAGCCTGAGTATAGGCTGACTTTAGCAACACTGTGCAGCTTTTTTGGGCCTTGGGACCTTCTAACTATTGTAGCTACATTAGCTAAGAGGGCTTTATGTTTTGCAAACACTGTCTGATGTTTTCAGCTTTAGCTTATGGCCTTTTAAAGCAGTAAACACATAAGCTGAAAACAACCAGATGACCTTTTTTAAAACTCTAGTGTTGTGTTCATCAACAGCTAGAGCTTTTTCCTTATTTGATCTGATATATTGTCTGATTTTTGGCCCTTTGGCCTCATGCAATCGATATTCTGTGAAAATCCTTGGCATGATCTGCAATACCTCCTTCAAAGTCAATAAACAGATCAGATCACTTGTCAGCGCTGCTGTTTTCAGTTAAGACTTTTCACAGAGGTAAACGCCCATTTCTCTCACAATGACTTTGAGAAAGTTACACCTGCTTTTACTACCTCTCAGTAAGACTGCTGTAATTCTGTGTGTGTAAGTGCAAAGTAATGATTTCCCTACTGTCTACAGGTGACACAAAACATGGCTGCTCATTTTCCAACAAGAGTATGACCATGAGGCACCAGTGCTATCCTCCCTCCACTGGCTTCCTGTCTGTTTCAGGATTGATTTAAAGGTTTTATTGTTACATCCTCTGCCTCCACTTCCTCCACGCTTGCCTGGAGTTCCTCTCTCTCTCATCTGTGCGCTTGATTGTAGGAGTGAAGACAGGTGTGTTCGAGCTGGAGGAGAGAATCAGCAGCTGCACTACATCACAATCATCAAGCCTGCTACAAATACTCTGTTCTTCCCCCTACACACTACCAGCACATAGACTCTGCTTGTGCAGTCTGTCACGTTTCTTGTGTTTGCTTGAATCACAGTCCTTCTAGTACCCGTCTGCTTCTCCAATGTAGTTTAACTTCCAGGTCCCTGGATCCCATTCTGCCCACGATCCACACCATCAGTTTTCCTGCTGCCAGCATGCTTCCACTTCAGTCTTTTCCATCCATCCCAATATGACTTCATTAACTAGCCTGCACTTGTGTTTCAGCAATTATATTATCAACTCTGGCTGTGTTTTTCTTTTTTAAAAGGTGATGACACTACCATATTTGGCCCAACTCTTGCATTTCCATTCCCTAGTTAGAGAGCTACATCTAATCAGTCAGATTATCTTGGATACCCCAGACACAAAAATTGAGATTTTACAGTGATTACACCCAATCTCTGCAACAGCTTAACCTGCCATAGGAGCTACTCAAACTTGGGAAGTCACTGGTTTTGTGCACAGCTTAATATACTAACTCATTGCACCTGTTTATGAATAAATTCAACATCACTGAAAATAGTCTGATTACTCTTAATCAGCACACCTTACTCTGAGTAGGCTATATAAAGTTGTCCACAGTAACTCTTTTATGAAACTGATTTGCATTATTGGATTAAATACATTTAGCTATGCATGAGTTATTTATTTTTTATTTGTTTTACTTTGACTCCTTTTTTCATTCAACCCTTATTAAAAATGAACTAGCTCATGTTAAGGCTCTAATTGCATCACATTTAATTGCTTTTAAAATCATCTTTCAAGCTTCTGTGAACCCTGCAAAAAATGCACTCTTTCATGTTTATTTACTTCGACCCCTGAGATTGTGAAGAGGTAGAGGGATAAACTCGTTAATCATGCATGCCCTGTGTACGTATATAGTACGCGTGGTGCACATGCGGAAAATTACAAGCATTACCAGCGTCTTCATCGCTTACTTCAAACATCCACATTACTGCAAGGACAACGGCGCTGCTAGGAAAATCAGACTGTATCGTGGAGATCCACCTATGAGCAAATGTGTATTGAAATTCCTGCACGGATCATTGCTTTTCTGAATGCTTGAGTCTGAGTTTATGGAGGTAAATACAGAATATACCAGGAGACCTTACCTCCCTAATACCAGTAGTATTGCTTCTGCACAGTAAAGAGCTTAAATTTAAACCCATGGAAATCTGTTTGGGACTGCTGTAAAGCACTATACACTATCTATGCATGTACTCTAAATTCCCTAATGGAATTTTTTTTGAGAACTATTTTTATTTTTTAGTACACAAGAATTTCCATCAACAAAGAATAACATGTTTATCAAATCTTGCCGCCGTGGGATGCTTATCTCTCCTCTGAGGACAGGTGCTCTGCCTCGAGCAGCAAACTCTTCCCTGAAAGAGAACAGTAGAAAATGAAACAATCATTCATATGCAAGTATGATCCACTGTTAGGCCACCATTTGTATTCTGCTCCCCGGTTGGTTGGCCTTTTTCTGTTGAATATCAGCAGGATATGTTGACTGTTCATGACTGGGATCCAGTGTTGAATCAGAGCTGTGGTTTCAGGCATAGCAACAGGACAAACAGGAGGGGAGTGCTGAAGGAACAGGCTGCGGCCTATTTTGAGTATTTTTGTTTAACCCAGTTACAGTGTCAGTGTGCTGTGACTGAACCAGGACCAGTCAGGTGATTTTGCCTTTTTGAAATATGGGGCAACAGTGTTATAGATGAAAATCTGATGTAGTCAAAACAATAGCGAGCTGCTTCGTACATGGAGACGAAGAGAAAATAAATTAGACTGCAAAGAGTGTGGAGAATAAAAAGCCAGTTTCGGGTTAACACGTAATAACGGCACGGGTCTCCCTCAAGACAGCTTGCAGCACCTCTCTGTGACCTTGGTGGCTTCGGTTTGTGTCACCGTTTCCATCTGCCAAACAATCCCAGAGCAAAATGGACAAATCATCGTAGCTGGGTAGCTCGCCACATCCTCATCTATTTCAAAATACACGTATAGCCAGAGATAAGCTTCCAATACAGAGCTCTCGAGCGTTGGTTGCAGCAACAATAAAAGCATAAAGCCTGTAAATAAACGAAGACACGGCCGTGCCACCTGAGGCCCTGTTTCCTGGAATCAGCTAGAGTTTCAATTTGGAGAGGTTTTTTTTTCTTTTGCAAGCAAACGAGGCAATTATTTGTGAGAAGCCACGGGTGAGGGGGGATATGAGAAACTGGCTTTCTGTGGGAGGCACGGATTGGAGACGAATCCCATCCATGAGTTGCTCTGTTCAAATGCACCCCTGCGCCTTCCCGCCTCCAAGCATCCGCCCTCCAGCCATCCACCTGAGAAAGCACTTTATGAGCTACTGAAGTAAGGCAGATGACAGTTTTGCCTCCGTTTCTCTTTTGTCAGTTCCAAAGTGCGGTACCTCCAGCCTCAGTAACACTCTCAGATCCTAGATATGAATCACAGCATCACCCGAACGCGTTTCATCTTTCACTTCCACTGCCAGACACCTACATTACTTCACCACTCCTGTGAGGCATGGATTCTGTTAATTTCACCGCACTTCATCTTAATTTAATATCAGAGAGATAGCAGGGTGGCCTATGTGATTAAGTGATCCAAGTTATAGATAAAATGAGTGCGTCCCTGCTTATAGTCTGTATCTGTATATGCGTGTTTGCGTCTTGATTTTTCATCTCTCTCGCTTCTGCTTTGGCATCATCAGCGTGTGCCATTACTTTGCATCGCTATTTCCCCTCACACACTAAGACACTAATCTAATATTACAACTGCATCTACCTTTTTAATAATAATGTTGTTTGTGTCGATTTTTACAGATGGAATAAAAACAGAGCGCACAGCCTGAGCTTATTGGAAGTGTGTAACCACAGCGACAGAAGAGTGCCAAACTGACTTTACTGCTGAGCTGTGTAATCTGCAGAAACATGGGAGTGCTTGGAGTGTTCATTGTGTGTGTCGGTGAAATGAAAAGGGTTTATATTTTTTGCAGTCTCCTTGGTGTGGACGAATGCGCCAAAGCCACGATGTTAGTGTCACCGTGCCTCGGGGAAATCACTGATGTTTCAGGTGCTGCTGAGTGATGCGGGGAGACTGGAGCACAGCAGATGTGGGGACTTGTTAGGAACTTTATTTGCCATTGTACCCTTCAACAGACATCACTCTTAATTGGGTCTCCGTGGATAACTCTCGGCATCTGGACTCTTTGCTCATGAATGGACCGAACTGATGTCCTTCTGTGCTCTCATTGCCATACACACTCACACACAGAGACACGCACACTCCTCTTTATTTGCTTATTTAAGTAGTGTCACACCAACAGCACGTAGTATCTGTGTTAAGACAAAGGTGTTGGAGTTATCACTCCATCTAGTGGTGATTCTAAGTCTCATGACAGAAACATGAACACTGTATTAGCTGCATGCCTGTAGTGCCTTCCCGCGAGCTTTCTCCTCCACGTTTGTGCATGCATGCAAATCTTTTCTGCTTTTAACCTCCGCGATCCATCAGTCACCTAAATGCGCATTTATTCATCGACTCTGCACATCAACCTAAATCTGTAACTGATTTCACTGTGCACAGTTTATGTGCTCTTGTTGGTGTCACTGCCCACAAGATGTAAAAATCAATGGAGCCCTGAAGAGCCCAGTAGACAATGTGCTGTGGTCTGATTGGCTACAAAGTACTCAGTAGGCCCTCATGTGATAAATAACTGTTATTCCATAAAGATGCGTTTTGTGCCTGCACTAGTCAATATTTTATAATGATGGCTTACATAATAAAGTGTAGTATGAAAGGTCATTTCTAGTGATGGACCTCCAAATCAGCAGTCTTTCCAGCTGTAAAGGGTGCTTCAGTATCTTTTACAACACAAAGCTTTTGGTTCACTCAGGTCACTGCAAGTGTCCAGCTACACCAGGCAGCTCTGATAATAAAGAAGGGCGACCTGTGATGTGTAAGAGGGAATCTCAGTAATGTGCATACAATGTTTTTCTCTCATTAAAAATAAAGTTTCAATGTTTTTATATATTACCACTTAAATGTCTACTATAGGCCCCTTAACTGCATTCAGCAAAACTTTATTGAGAACGTGGGCAGTCCTGTTTATTAACTCTGTGTTATAATGAATAAACAACAAAGCCTCTGATTTTCTTATGATTTATTTACATTTCAAATATTTCTGAAGCAAACCGCAGGAATGACTCAGAGTTCTGAATATGCAGGGATTAACACAATTTAAGGTACAAAATTCAGACTTTGAATGGATTTAGCTGTACCACTGAGGTAGCTTCGTCCTAACATCTTTAACTATGACAGTATGAAAGTTTTAATGGCATACAAAGAAAAAAAACCAATTTGTTAAAAACTATGGTGATAAAGCAGGGTGAATGATCTCACATACTTTTATTTTGTTTTTCAAGTACATTTTTATGAAAAAAAGACTTTAGCAAAACAAAACTCAGCTGACAGCAGGGTTTTTTATAGTGTTGGGACAGTATAAAACCCACATAAGTTGCTTGCAGACACGACATTTTACCGAAGGTTTCCTTGAAATGTCTTTTACTGATTTTTTTTTTTTTCTTGATGTATCAGAAGAATAGAAGATGACGGATGTCTCAGCCTGTAGCTGGTGGCACATATGACATTTCAGTTTGCTACCTACAGGATTGTGACACCTGACAATACTTTGAGTGAAGCCCAAGGAAAACAAAATCTACATGAGCTTTAGCTCTACATTCAGGAATAAGTTTCTTATAAAAATAACATCTGAGAAGATGTCCTTTAGTTGCCTTTACTCACACTCTTCTTTAAATCCAGTGGAGGTTTATGACAATATGTCATACAAGTGGTCGTCCAGTTAAGTCTCAGACTTATTTCAGGACGAGTTTTCTTCAGCAAGCTCCACCTAAAGAGAGACAGAAAATAAAATTAGACATTAATTAAATATCTCTAAAGCTTACATACCAAATCAGCAAATCAATAAATAGGTGGACTGTTTAGTAGAAATTACCTTGCTGAATGCTGCTTTGCATATAGCTGGTGAATTGAGTTGATGCAACCCAGTGGTTTGATCATGGTGTCCCAGCTGCATACTGATGGGATCTATGGCGATGCTGCCTACGGTGAAGTGCTCTGCAGCCAGCAGCTTCTGATGAGGATGGGCCCCATTCCTGTTATACACTGCTGGTAGATAATAGCTAGTATTGCTCAATATGCTGCTTTTCCTTGTGAACATGTTTAGATCTTTAATGAAGCTGTCTAACATGCCAACATCAAGAACCAGCTTCTGTGGCTGTAGAAGATTAGTATGTGTGGATAAGTCAGGAGTATCATGATGCAGTTGGACAACGCTGCCTCAAAGTGGCTGCAACAGAAGGCCGAAATCATCTGGATACAGAGCACAGTCCGCTGGGCTCTCACACATGTCGGACACAGAGAGACAGTCTGGAACTAAGCGAGCGTCAGATGTATAATCTCTGAAATCACAGGATGGCGATGATGAGGTGGGTGGAGTGTGGCCACTGAGCGTGCCAAAGGATGGCTGGTCAAAGGTTTGAATGGCTGCAGGGAGGGAGTCTGAGGGTGAATGGTGACAGGTGAGCTCGGTCTCTGAGCAGAGAGTAGAGCACAGCCCCTGATCTGTGCATGCATGTACATCCATCAGAATGTCATGGCTGACCTCCTCCTGCTCCAGCTGATGGACTGGCGCTCTCTATATGGCTAAACTATAGATCCAGCACCATGACAGATCCATGCACTGGAGTCCATGTCTTATATTGTATCTCCCTGCAGTGCATCTAGCTGGGAAAGAAGACAATATTTCCCATTAGCTCCCAAAGATTCAGAAACTAAAAGTGCTGCAACATTACACCTGAAAATGCCAAATAGTTAACAAAAAGGCTCACCATGGAAACCCCGAGATACTCGGCTACATTTTCTGACACATACACCAGCCTGCCCTGTGCGGTGGAGACGAGGATGAAGCCGTGCAAGGCTTGAAGAAAGACCTCATGTGGCAGAGAGCAGTGTGATCGCTCTCCAGCTGGGAGCCCTTAGAGAGGAAAGAGTGAGT